>NW_027901789.1:0-236 GCF_054177405.1 Leptonychotes weddellii | reverse complement strand
CAGAGGCTTTTGAAGCATTCTGGATCAACATGTAAAAATTATTTCCAGAGGGCGCCTGGGTGGCTCAGTTGGTTAAGCGACTGCCTTCGGCTCAGGTCATGATCCTGGAGTCCTGGGATCGAGTCCCGCATCGGGCTCCCTGCTTGGCAGGGAGTCTGCTTCTCCCTCTGACCCTCCTCCCTCTCATGCTCTCTGTCTCTCATTCTCTCTGTCTCAAATAAATAAATAAAATCTTT
>NW_027901788.1:0-236 GCF_054177405.1 Leptonychotes weddellii | reverse complement strand
TAAATAAAATCTTAAAAAAAAAAAAAAGAGTCAGACGCTTCACCCTCTGAGCCACCCAGGGGCCCCTAGAATCTGTATCTCTAACAAGCTCCCAGATGATGCTGGTGTCACTGGTCCAGGGACCCCACCTGCAAGAACGAGGCCCTGGCGAGATCACAGTAACAGTGCTGGTTGGAGGGGGGAGGGAAGGGGGCCAGGACGTGGGCAGCAAAGGAGGGTACCGTGGCCATGCAGGG
>NW_027901787.1:0-236 GCF_054177405.1 Leptonychotes weddellii | reverse complement strand
ATTCCAAGTCCCAGCACTTGAAGCAACAATATAAAACCATAGAACTCTTGAGGTGACAGATACCTTACAGATCATAGTGATGCAGTAAGATTTGAATACATTTATTTTTTTTTAAGATTTTATTTATTTATTTGACAGAGAGAGACACAGCGAGAGAGGAGACACAAGCAGGGGGGAGTGGGAGAGGGAGAAGCAGGCTCACACACACACACACACACACACACACACTGGAATGT
>NW_027901786.1:0-236 GCF_054177405.1 Leptonychotes weddellii | reverse complement strand
TCTCAAATAAATAAATAAAATCTTAAAAAAAAAAAGGTGGAAGTAAGTCAAAAGGTGGATGAATGGATAAACAAAATTTAGTATGTCCACACAATGGAATATTATTTGGCTATAAGAAGGAATGAAGTTCTCATCCATGCTCCAGCATGGATTTTATTTTTAAGTCATCTCTACATCCAGTGTGGGGCTCAAACTCACAGCCCTGAGATCAAGAGTCACATGGCACCACCAGCCAG
>NW_027901785.1:0-236 GCF_054177405.1 Leptonychotes weddellii | reverse complement strand
TTTAACAAAGTTCCCCAAGATTTAAATCATGAACAAAGTCTCGTTGACTAATTAGGCTTATTTGTTTGGTATGTTACATTCTGGTATAAGGTCATCATCACTCGGGGTACCTGGGTGGCTCAGTCGTTAAGCATCTGCCTTCGGCTCAGGTCATGATCCTGGGGTCCTGGGATCCATCCCCACATCGGGCTCCCTGCTCATCGGGAAGCCTGCTTCTCCCTCTCCCACTCCCCCTG
>NW_027901784.1:0-236 GCF_054177405.1 Leptonychotes weddellii | reverse complement strand
CCTCACTGGGGACAGGGGTCACCCACCAGGCAGAGGGGATGGAGAACAGCAGTTCCGGGCTGACAGAGGGGGACGTCTGGGGGTTTGGGGCAGAGCTGGGACCTGGGGGTGGGGAAGGTCTTGTGTCCCAGCCTCCGTTTCCTTCCAGGGACCCTCCCCAAACCCACCATCTGGGCTGAGCCAGGCTCTGTGATCCCCCAGGGGACCCCTGTGACCATCTGGTGTCAGGGGAGCCT
>NW_027901783.1:0-236 GCF_054177405.1 Leptonychotes weddellii | reverse complement strand
GGTGCCTGGGTGGCTCAGTTGGTTGGGCGACTGCCTCCGGCTCAGGTCATGACCCTGGAGTCCCGGGATCGAGTCCCGCATCGGGCTCCCTGCTCAGCGAGGAGCCTGCTTCTCCCTCTGACCCTCCCCCCTCTCATGTACTCTCTCTCATTCTCGCTCTGTCAAATAAATAAATAAATCTTTAAAAAAAAAAAAAAAAAAGACCTGAACCAAGTGTCATTGTATTTTTGTGCATG
>NW_027901782.1:0-236 GCF_054177405.1 Leptonychotes weddellii | reverse complement strand
ATCTGACATTCTTGATCTGCTTTCTGCCTGTCTCCCTGGGAGAAGGTGAGGCCTCTGGGGCAGCGAATACATTTGCAGTGTATCTCCGGCACTTAAGACAGTGCGGGGTGCTGTTTTCATTAAATGACTGTCTACACTCTGTCCCCTGATGGCCCCAAGTACCACGGGTCAGGGCAGCAGGGGAGAGTGGGAAGCGGCTTGGGGAACCCACCAGGGGGCTGTGGCATTCAGAGGCT
>NW_027901781.1:0-1505 GCF_054177405.1 Leptonychotes weddellii | reverse complement strand
AAATAAATAAATAAATAAATAAATAAAACAGAGATAAACAAAATGCCTGATTAAGAATTTAAATTAATGATCATAAAGATACTCACTGGGCTGCAGAAAAGAATGGAAGAACTCAGTGAGACCTTCAATAAGATAGTTAATATTAAAAAGAACCAGAGTTGAAGAATATAACATGTAAAATAAAAAACAACAGCAACAATACTATAGAGAATCAACAGTAGATGAGAGGACGCAGAAGAAAGTATCAGCCATCTGGAAGATAGGGTAATGGAAAGCACATAAGCAAAACAGGAAAAAGAGAAAAGAATTTTTAAAAAATGAGGATAGACTATGAGATCTCTTGGACATTGAGTGAACAAACATTCACATTATAGGAGTCTCAGAAAAAGAAGAGAGAAGGGTTTAAAAACTTTATTTGTTTTGTTTTTGATTTTTTTTTTAAAGATTTTATTTATTTGACAAAGAGTGACACAGCAAGAAAGGGAACACAAGCAGAGGGAGAGGCAGAAGCAGGCCTCCCGTGGATCAGGGAGACCAATGCGGGGCTTGATCCCAGGACTCTGGGATCATGACCTGAGCCAAAGGCAGAACTTAATGACTGAGCCACGCAGTCACCCCTAAAAACTTTATTTGAATTATAATTGAAAACTTCCCTAACCTAGGGAGGGGAAATAGACATTCAGTCCAAGAAACACAGAGAGTTCCAAACAAAATAAACCCAAGGAGGTCCACACCATAGCACATAATAATTAAAATGTCAAAGGTAGAAGATAAAGAGAGAATCCTAAAAACAATGAGAGAGAAACATAAACGTTGGTTTATGTATCAGCTGGTTTTTCAGCAGAAAATCTGCATGCCAGAAAGGAGTAGCATGATATATTCAAAATGCTGAAAGAAAAAAAAAAATCCTACAACCAAGAATACTTTACCCAGCAAGGTTATCATTCAGATTTGAAAGGGAGATAAAGAGTTTCCCAGACAAATAAAATATAAAGGACTTATCACCACTAAACCAGCCTAACACAAAATGTTAAGGCCACTTCTCTAAGTGGAAAAGAAATGGCCACAATTAGACATAAGAAAAATATGAATAAAAAGATGTTAAATATGACAATACACACACACACACACACACACAGTGGAGAAGGAAGTAAAAAAAAAGAAGAGGGAAAAGAAATATTTCTTCTTTTTCTGTTTTTTTTTTTTCTTTTCTTTTCAGAATGTGTTTGTGCTTAAATGACCACTAAATTAATATGGACTGCTATTTACTTAGGATGTTATCTATGAACCTTATGAAAATGACAAACAGGGGCGCCTGGGTGGCTCAGTTGGTTAAGCGACTGCCTTCGGCTCAGGTCATGATCCTGGAGTCCCGGGATCGAGTCCCGCATCGGGCTCCCTGCTTGGCAGGGAGTCTGCTTCTCCCTCTGACCCTCCTCCCTCTCATGCTCTGTGTCTCTCATTCTCTCTGTCTCAAATAAATAAATAAAATCTTTAAAAAAAAA
>NW_027901780.1:0-236 GCF_054177405.1 Leptonychotes weddellii | reverse complement strand
TTGGGACTTCAGAATCTCTCTGTGGTCTGGGGGAGTAACAGGCAGGAACTGCAGTACAGAGTCTTTGGGGGACATTATCCATTTATTTGTGCATTCCTTTATTCTCCAACCATCGGTTGGGCACTCCCTATGGGCAGCCACCATCCTGGGTGTTGGAGGTACAGTGATGAATGAAACAGAGGCAGATCTTGCCCTCATGGTGCTTCTAATCTAGAAGGGAAGACAGGTGTAATTAC
>NW_027901779.1:0-236 GCF_054177405.1 Leptonychotes weddellii | reverse complement strand
TTGCTGGAATGGTTAAGAGTATAGGGCATTGGAACTCAACTGGGCCTATGTTGGGATGAATTAACTTTTTAAGGTTGAGTTTCCTTATTTGCAAAGTGGGGATGATATAAACCCCATAGGGCTGTTAAGAGGATTAACTAAGAAATTCACAGAAAGCACTTAGCGTAGCGCCTAATGCATTGCAAGGACGTACTAAATGTTAGCTAGTGTTACTGTTAGAGTATCTGGCAAGCATG
>NW_027901778.1:0-236 GCF_054177405.1 Leptonychotes weddellii | reverse complement strand
TTTCAGATAAAGGGCTAGTATCCAAAATCTATCAAGAACTTCCCAAACTAAGCACCCAAAGAACAAATAATCCAATTAAGAAATGGGCAGAAGACATGAACATTTTTCCAAAGAAGACATCCAAATAGTCAACAGACACATGAAAAAGTGATTGGTGATTAACATAACACAATAAAAAAAAAATCTCAATAAAAAAAAAAGAACCTTCAAGAGAGACCCAGCCACATGAGTGACCC
>NW_027901777.1:0-236 GCF_054177405.1 Leptonychotes weddellii | reverse complement strand
GGCCCCTGGCACAGCAGCGAACAAGGCAGACTCATCCCTGCCCTCCCCGTGTGATGCCTTCCCCTGCATTACAGGGCACCAAGAACCCTGATGGGCTGATGGAGGGGAAAAGGAATGAACTGGAGTTAGGGGTCGGCAACTATTTCTATGTCTGATCTAGCCAGGAGAGGGGGTGAAGTGGGAGGTGGGGTGAAGAGCACCCTCCAGGGAGAAAGGAAGCCAGGTGCTGAGGCTGG
>NW_027901776.1:0-236 GCF_054177405.1 Leptonychotes weddellii | reverse complement strand
TCACTAATTGTCTGCGTGTGTGTTTCCTCCAAGGGGGTTCTTTCGATCTCTGCTGCGGAAGAGATGCTCAACAGAAAGTGAGAGTCAGGTAAATCTGAGCAGGGTAAAGTCCTGTGGCTGGAGAGTGCAGGGGAAATGCAGAATTAACATCGTCCTTTCTGTTTTCTAGGAGGGTTTTTTCTGGAGGAGGCGGCCACTTGGGCTTCGGGACATGTACAGACCTCTCAATGCCACAC
>NW_027901775.1:0-236 GCF_054177405.1 Leptonychotes weddellii | reverse complement strand
GAAGAACATCTACTTCACGGGCAGTTCGGGCCCAGCACCAAGAGAGCTCTGGGCCCCAAGGCAGTGCTTCTGCACTCCAGCCGCTGGGCGGTCTGGCCGGAAACTCTAGACTGGACCACAAGGTGCCCTCTCCTACAGAAAACACAGGTGGGAAAACCGAGGCCCCGGGGGAACCTACTCGAGCAGCAGTCACCCCACAGAACCGGGCCCCCTACATCAACCTCGACTACTTTATT
>NW_027901774.1:0-236 GCF_054177405.1 Leptonychotes weddellii | reverse complement strand
TCAGTAGAAATTTTCAAGTGCCAACAGTGTGCCAAAGTCTATGAAAAAAGAAAGTGGGGTGCCTGGGTGTCTCAGTCGGTTAAGCGTCTGCCTTCGGTTCAGGTCATGATCCCAGGGTCCTGGGATAGAGCCCCACATCGGGCTCCCTGCTCAGCAGGGAGTCTGCTTCTCCCTCTCCTTCTGCCCCTCCCCCTGCTCGCTCTCTCTCTTGCTCTCTCTCTCTCTCTCAAATAAAT
>NW_027901773.1:0-236 GCF_054177405.1 Leptonychotes weddellii | reverse complement strand
TAAATAAAATCTTAAAAAAAAAAAAAAGAGTTAGACTCTTCACCCTCTGAGCCACCCAGGGGCCCCTAGAATCTGTATCTCTAACAAGCTCCCAGATGATGCTGGTGTCACTGGTCCAGGGACCCCACCTGCAAGAACGAGGCCCTGGCGAGATCACAGTAACAGTGCTGGTTGGAGGGGGGAGGGAAGGGGGCCAGGACGTGGGCAGCAAAGGAGGGTACCGTGGCCATGCAGGG
>NW_027901772.1:0-236 GCF_054177405.1 Leptonychotes weddellii | reverse complement strand
TCCAGGCCTGAGTTCAAGTCCCCCTTCTGGCCTCTGCCAGGTGACTCCCCACCGATCTGGGCACCGGAACGACATCCCTGTTGGGTCTCACTCTTGGTATCAACCATCCTAGCCGCCTCCCTGCAAACCTCACTGAGTTCAGAGAGGCTGTGCAGCAGACTGTGCAGGGGAAGCAGGGGTGCGGCGGGACCCCCATGGAAGCCGGGACCAGGCTGGCCAGTCCACGGGAGGGGTGG
>NW_027901771.1:0-1506 GCF_054177405.1 Leptonychotes weddellii | reverse complement strand
CTATGGTGAGTGCTGTGAATTGTGTAAGACTGTTGAATCACAGACCTGTACCTCTGAAACAAGTAATACATTGTATGTTAAGAAAAAAAAAAGAAGAAGATAGCAGGAGGGGAAGAATGAAGGGGCGGGAATCAGAGGGGGAGACGAACCATGAGAGACTATGGACTCTGAAAAACAAACAGGGTTCTAGAGGGGAGGGGGGTGGGGGAATGGGTTAGCCTGGTGATGGGTATTAAAGAGGGCACGTTCTGCATGGAGCCCTGGGTGTTATATGCAAACAATGAATCATGGAACACTACATCTAAAACTAATGATGTAATGTATGATGATTAACATAACATAATAATAAAAAAATCAAAAAAAAAAAAGAAAATCTGATTTAAGATAGGAAACTGTATGGAACTACTAATGATTTATAATTTCAAAGGTTTTTCAGCTTTTGAAAGATACTCTTGAAAAGTTGATCTTTACAACAACCTTGTGAAATTGGTAGAACATTTTTTTATTAGCTGTCATTTGAGAAGTGACACAGAAAATAAATGACTTGTCTGAGTCACACATCGGTAGAAGGTATTACAACCAGAATGCAGGTTACTTAAATCCCAAGTATGTTTTAATTTTTTGAGAAACCTCCACACTGTTTTCCAAAGTGGCTGTACCAATTTGCATTCCCACCAAGAGTGCAAGAGGGTTCCCCTTTCTCCACATCCTCATCAACACTTGTTGTTTCCTGTCTTGCTAATTTTTGCCATTCTAACAGGTGTAAGGTGATATCTCAATGTGGTTTTGATTTGAATTTTTCCCTGATGGCTAATGATGAACATTTTTTCATGTGTCTGTTAGCCATTTGTATGTCTTCCTCAGCCATCAGAAAGGATGAATACCAAACTTGTACATCAACATGGATGGGACTGGAGGAGATTATGCTAAGTGAAATAAGTCAAGCAGAGAAAGTCAATTATTATATGGTTTCACTTATTTGTGGAACATAAGGAATAGCATGGAGGACATTAGGAGAAGGAAGGGGAAAATGAAGGGGGGGGAATTGGAGGTGGAGACTAACCATGAAAGACTATGGACTCCAGGAAGCAAACTGAGGGTTTTAGAGGGGAGGGAGGTGAGGGGATGGGTTAGCCCAGTGATGGGTATTAAGGAAGGCACGTATTGCATGGAGCATTGGATGTTATATGAAAACAATGAATCATGGATCACTACATCAAAAACTAATGATGTATTGTATGGTGACAAACATAACATAATAAAATAAAATTAAAAAACAAACAAAACAAAACAAAAAAATAAATATAAAACAAACAAAATCCCAAGTATGTGTTTTCTTTTAAACAAGATATTTTAGAGCTCAATACCTACAGATTATTCTTATTGATCATGAAGAAACAAATGTACCAGTTTTCCATTGCTTAATGCTATATAAAAAACAACCTCAGAGAATTCTTAATTGCAGGAAACAAACTGAGTGTTGTTGGAATGGGGGGTGGGGTGGGA
>NW_027901770.1:0-236 GCF_054177405.1 Leptonychotes weddellii | reverse complement strand
GCGTGCACACAGCTGAGGGGTTCACCTCCTCATATATGGCCTCACCCAGGCCACCTTCTTGGCCTCCTTTTGCCCATAATTCTCCAGAAGGATCTGGCGCTCTTCTGGAGAGGCCTGCCGTAGACACTGAACCACCAGGCAGCTGCATTTGTTGTCCTGGATGTCAGTGCCAATCTTGCCTGTCACACTGGGCTCCCCAAAGAGATCAAGGTGATCATCCTGAATCTGAAAGAACT
>NW_027901769.1:0-236 GCF_054177405.1 Leptonychotes weddellii | reverse complement strand
TCATATTATCTCTGAAAGACTTTACAAGAAACTGATAGCATTGGCTATCTCCTGGATGGGGACCTACATGCACAAGGAACAGGGCAGAAAGAAAACTTTCAAGCTTTACACTTTAGAATTTCAACAGTATGGGGCGCCTGGGTGGCTCAGTCATTAAGCATCTGCCTTCGGCTCAGGTCATGATCCCAGGGTCCTGGGACTGAGTCCCGCATCAGGCTCCCTGCTCGGCAGGAAGC
>NW_027901768.1:0-236 GCF_054177405.1 Leptonychotes weddellii | reverse complement strand
GGAAGGAAGGGAAAACTGAAGGGGGGAAATCAGAGAAGGAGACAAACCATGAGAGACTATGGACTCTGGGAAACAAACTGAGGGTTTCAGAGGGGAGGGGGGTGAGCATATGGGGTAGCCGGGTGATGGGTATTAAGGGAGGGCACATGTTGTAATGAGCACTGGCTGTTATATGCAACTAATAAATCAGTGAATGCTATATCAAAAACTAATGATGTACTGTATGGTGGCTAAAT
>NW_027901767.1:0-236 GCF_054177405.1 Leptonychotes weddellii | reverse complement strand
TGAATAAAATCTTTAAAAAAATTTATCAGTTGAGATCCTAACTCGCACAATGGATTAGAATAAATTCCAGATGTACTAAGCAATTAAATATAAGTTAAACCTTAGAAAACTAGAAGAAAATCAGAATGTCTCTTTAGCGAATTGCAAAGCAGGAGAAAATGCACAAGATTAGGTGTGAGAGGAAACATTAGAAAGGAAAGTGTGATAGATCTGACTATATAAAAATGTTAAACTTC
>NW_027901766.1:0-236 GCF_054177405.1 Leptonychotes weddellii | reverse complement strand
TAAAAAGCAAGTGAAGGGTTAGGGAAATGTAAATAGTCAATCTGTGTAGCAACATGGACAGTAAATATATTACATGGACATTGCCATTGTCACCACCCCTTCATGGTGGACTTGGCCAGTCTGACATGATACTTCTTAAAACATTGTTTCATGCAGCTACTTCCTATTAATCAAAATGGATCCATTTGCCATCCCTGGTGTAGCATTTGATTTGGGAAGGAATGGAGGGGGAAGAG
>NW_027901765.1:0-236 GCF_054177405.1 Leptonychotes weddellii | reverse complement strand
GTCTGTGTCCTGTCTTTTCATTCTCTTACCAGTGCCGTTTGCAGAGCAAAAATTTCTTATTTTAATGAAGACCAACTCACCAAATGTTCTTTCATGGATCATGCTTTTGGTGTTGAATCTGAAAAGTCATCACCAAACCCAAGGTCACCTTGATTTCCTCAGTGTTATCTTCTAGGAGTTTAATAGTTTTGCATTTGACAGTTAGGTCTATGATCCATTTTGTCCCAATTTTTGTG
>NW_027901764.1:0-236 GCF_054177405.1 Leptonychotes weddellii | reverse complement strand
TTTCATTAGCAGTTAAATGCAGACATGAGGGATTGCGCTGGGTTCAGCGGGCAGCTGACGTGAGCAGTGCTCAGTGCCGCGATCAGTAGGGAGGCTAGAGGGCCACTCACTCTCTGCATCCCCAGCCGGGACCCCTGCCCACCCAGCCCCGAGCCAGCAGGCAGGCACCGGCCATTGCATGGAGCCTCCACAAGGTGAGGCGCAGGGAAGCCTGGAGCCTGCCACTAAGGGGTCCC
>NW_027901763.1:0-236 GCF_054177405.1 Leptonychotes weddellii | reverse complement strand
GGCCCCTGGCACAGCAGCGAACAAGGCAGACTCATCCCTGCCCTCCCCGTGTGATGCCTTCCCCTGCATTACAGGGCACCAAGAACCCTGATGGGCTGATGGAGGGGAAAAGGAATGAACTGGAGTTAGGGGTCGGCAACTATTTCTATGTCTGATCTAGCCAGGAGAGGGGGTGAAGTGGGAGGTGGGGTGAAGAGCAGCCTCCAGGGAGAAAGGAAGCCAGGTGCTGAGGCTGG
>NW_027901762.1:0-236 GCF_054177405.1 Leptonychotes weddellii | reverse complement strand
TCTATATACACATACAAGACACGTGTATTATATATCAATATGTACATATATACATACATCTATAACTATAGATACACATATGCATGTATATAACATATACATGTATATGCATAACATATACCTATATAAACACTCATATACACATACAAATACACATGCACATACATATACACACATATACATGTATACACATACACATACACACACAAACATGCACACACACATGTGCACATACG
>NW_027901761.1:0-236 GCF_054177405.1 Leptonychotes weddellii | reverse complement strand
AAGCAGGGGGAGTGGGAGAGGGAGAAGCAGGCTTCCTGCCGAGCAGGGAGCCCGATGTGGGGCTCAATCCCAGGACCCTGGGATCATAACCTGAGCCGAAGGCAGGCGCTTAACAACTGAGCCACCCAGGCGCCCCCAGCCAATAACATTCTTATATATCAACTAAAAGCAGTTATAAAAGAATTTTTCAAGAAAATATATTTATAATAAGAATGCATTTAGGAATAAATCTTTTT
>NW_027901760.1:0-1506 GCF_054177405.1 Leptonychotes weddellii | reverse complement strand
AAAAAAAAAAAAAAAAAGAAACAGAGATAAAGACATGCAAACCAAACCCAAAGTGAGCAAAATGAGGGAATCATGACGAGGGTGGAAATCACAAACAGAAAAAACTAGAGAATACCAAATGAAACGGAAAGTTGTCTGAAAACGTCAAAATCATTTTGACAAAATGTTAGTTTTACTGACCAAGAAAAAACAAGGAAATCACCAAAATGAAAAATGAAAGAGGAGAAATGTTACTTCGGACATGGAGAATCTGAACAGCCCTGCAAGAAGCAATGACACAGAAATAGGAACAGAAAGTAGAAGAGCGAGGACTCCGAGGGCTTCGCTGGAAAGTCCCAGAAAACCACGATGGAGGAAATAGCAGTCCTGCGCGAGATGGCTCAGAAACTAGTAAGGTAGGGAACCGAGAGCCCCCGGACAGCTGCAGACCCATGTCACCGACCACGAACGTAACACTCCTGGAAACTGAACCCAGCAACATGCAGACAACCGACAGGGATCTACCGGCCAGGACTGTGCACTTGAAACAGCTGGATTCTAGGGCGGTACTAGGGTCATCGGGAGGCTGGTCGGGCTGTGCAGGGCAGGGTCAGTGCAGGGGTGCAGAGGACTCAGGCGGGCGCACTCGCTAAGGGGACGTGGGGGACAGGGGCGTGGGGAGCAGGGAGGGTGTGGGGTACCTGGGGTACGAAAGGGCGGGGGTGGGAGGGATGTGGGAGATGCGCGGGGTGCGAAGCAGGGACTGCAGGGATGGGAGGACCGAGGAGGGGGCCCAGGGATGCGGAGGATGCGGGTGGTTGCTGGGCGAGGTGAAGGGGGTTGTGGAGCCTGAGGAGCATAGGGGCACGTGCGGGGGATGCGGGGTGATGGGCGGGGCGGTCGCGCGCAGCGCAGGTGGGACTGGGCTGTCCTCCACCCGACCTTCGGACTCCAGGCGCCGTCGGCACCCCCAGAACGACCCTCGGGTCGTGCGGACTCGGGTTGGGGGGACGCGGGCGCGGGCGGGCTCCACTTCGGGAGTGATTCCAGCGCTCCCGGGGTAACGGGATGCGCGCTGCTGGGTGCGCAACTCTATCAAAGCGTGCGAAATCACCCAGTTGTACGTGTGCCGCAGGTGAAGTACAAGACCTCAGTGAAGGTATTTAAGATCCAGGCTGTGCTCTCAGAGACTCCACCCAGCTTCCCCGAGGCCTCGGGGCGAAGCGGGACATCGCTTAGGTCACTGACCTGCTGTCGGATTAGGTGCAGTAAGGTGTCTCCATGTGAGGGAACAAGAGAAGACAGATGTTTTGTCTGTTAAAACCATCTTGTGTGCCGAGTTTAAAAAGTTCTTTATCAAGTCAAAAAATGGGCAGAAGGTATGAAAAGACACTTCTCTGAAGAAGACCTACAAATGGCTAACAGACACATGAAAAAATGTTCATCATCATTAGCCATCAGGGAAATCCAAATCAAAACCACATTGAGATACCACCTTACACCAATTAGAATGGCAAAAATGGACAG
>NW_027901759.1:0-236 GCF_054177405.1 Leptonychotes weddellii | reverse complement strand
TCCGGGCTGCAGGGGGAGGCAGACAGGTGCTGCTTGCGGCGTCCTCCCAGCTGCACAAACCAGATCCTTTGGGGTCTACCTCAGGAGGCCAAGGGCTTCACCCTGGGTTCTGAACTGACCTCTGCCCTTGGCCAAGGGGAAGGTGTCCTCCATCTCAGGGCCTCGATCCGGCTGTCTCGTCCACGGGTCTGCCAGCGAGTTGAGGCTGGCCTGAGTCTCCTTCTGCCATTGAACTC
>NW_027901758.1:0-236 GCF_054177405.1 Leptonychotes weddellii | reverse complement strand
CTCATTTGGTTTTCTAATTCATCAACTACTCTGTCTTCATCTAAAATGGGGCATTCATACTCTTCATCATAGCCATCATACAACTGCCCTTCTCGAGCTAAATCACCCACATTAATGTATTTCAGTCCTGATCTTGATGCAAGTTCTTTGCCTAGCGTGGTTTTTCCAACCCCTGGTGTACCGGTGAGCAGGATGTTCGGAAGCAACATGGTCCTCACCGCGCTGGCTCCGGGCGT
>NW_027901757.1:0-236 GCF_054177405.1 Leptonychotes weddellii | reverse complement strand
TAAAATCAAAATAGTATGCCTAGGGCAATTATTCAACTACTCTGTTCTACATTTTAAAATGTACTATATATTTTTACACTGATCTTAGCCAAAAGGCCAAGAAGTGATTATATTTTTGATAATTTTTTAAAGATTGATTTATTGATTTATTTAGAGCATACACTTGTATCACACGTGGGGGAAGGGGGAGAGGGGAGAGGCACCTGATATGGTGCTTGATCTCACAACCCTGAGAT
>NW_027901756.1:0-236 GCF_054177405.1 Leptonychotes weddellii | reverse complement strand
TTTTTTTTTTTTAAGATTTTATTTATTTATTTGCGAGAGAGACAATGAGAGACAGAGAGCATGAGAGGGAGGAGGGTCAGAGGGAGAAGCAGACTCCCCGCCGAGCAGGGAGCCCGATGCGGGACTCGATCCTGGGACTCCAGGATCATGACCTGAGCCGAAGGCAGTCGCTTAACCAACTGAGCCACCCAGGTGCCCCTGGAGAATTCTTTCTTGACTGGGGAGGCTTGTGTTAT
>NW_027901755.1:0-236 GCF_054177405.1 Leptonychotes weddellii | reverse complement strand
TCCTGGATCACAAAGCCCAGGAGTCGGCCCAGCAGAAGTAAACTATCCCCAGGAGGCTGGAGAAATGAGGGCCATCCATACAGGGCTTTCTTTCCTTGGGCAAACGGGGGAGGTGTGAGAATACTCCCATGACAATATCTTTTTTCAGCCTGAATTGACAAGTGCTATCTTCGCTAAAATTCCCAGGGGACATTTGCAAACAAGGTGGCTCTACTGGGTCACATGTCACCGTGCTG
>NW_027901754.1:0-236 GCF_054177405.1 Leptonychotes weddellii | reverse complement strand
GACAGGGCACACACGTCGTCTCTTTCGACCACACGAGACGCTTCTCCCTCGGGCGGAGGCCAGGGCAAACCTACAACCCACGGTTCCGGAGGGCTGGGGCTCTTCCCCTCCTTTCTATGGGCCTTGGCGGGAATGCAGGATGGGACGGTGGGCGTGGGGGAGGCAGGGATGCTGGTGCTGGAAGACCAGGGGTGGTCCCGGGGTCTCTGCAGGCCGGTGGTCCGGACGGCAAGCAG
>NW_027901753.1:0-236 GCF_054177405.1 Leptonychotes weddellii | reverse complement strand
GCGTGCACACAGCTGAGGGGTTCACCTCCTCATATAGGGCCTCACCCAGGCCACCTTCTTGGCCTCCTTTTGCCCATAATTCTCCAGAAGGATCTGGCGCTCTTCTGGAGAGGCCTGCCGTAGACACTGAACCACCAGGCAGCTGCATTTGTTGTCCTGGATGTCAGTGCCAATCTTGCCTGTCACACTGGGCTCCCCAAAGAGATCAAGGTGATCATCCTGAATCTGAAAGAACT
>NW_027901752.1:0-236 GCF_054177405.1 Leptonychotes weddellii | reverse complement strand
TAAAGCATGTCTAAGACTAGTTTCTTCCACTTTTTCATACTATTCTTATACACCAAGTTATTTACAATATTATAAAAATTCCCTAGAACTAAAAAATGAAATAGCAAAATCTTTGCTTTCCTTTTTTTTCCTCAGGTGAGTAAGACTATGTTTTATTCATTCCACTGAAAATCCAAAGCTGTTTCACGGCGCCCACCCCAGACCCCGAGTCCTCGTGGGGCCCCTTCCGTCCCCAC
>NW_027901751.1:0-236 GCF_054177405.1 Leptonychotes weddellii | reverse complement strand
TTTCATTAGCAGTTAAATGCAGACATGAGGGATTGCTCTGGGTTCAGCGGGCAGCTGACGTGAGCAGTGCTCAGTGCCGCGATCAGTAGGGAGGCTAGAGGGCCACTCACTCTCTGCATCCCCAGCCGGGACCCCTGCCCACCCAGCCCCGAGCCAGCAGGCAGGCACCGGCCATTGCATGGAGCCTCCACAAGGTGAGGCGCAGGGAAGCCTGGAGCCTGCCACTAAGGGGTCCC
>NW_027901750.1:0-236 GCF_054177405.1 Leptonychotes weddellii | reverse complement strand
TTCACTGTGTATGATTATTTTCAAGAGAATATTTATGAGGGAATGTTCCAAAGTTTGGGGAGAGGATAATGGCTTTGTTCTTTTTTTTTTTTTTAAAGATTTTATTTATTTATTTGACAGAGACAGAGACAGCGAGAGCAGGAACACAAGCAGGGGGAGTGGGAGAGGGAGAAGCAGGCTTCCTGCTGAGCCGGGAGCCCGATGTGGGACTCGATCCCAGGACCCTGGGATCATGA
>NW_027901749.1:0-1506 GCF_054177405.1 Leptonychotes weddellii | reverse complement strand
CACACGCATCCACACACGCACACATGCATGCACATATACACAGACATGCACATGCACACACATATACACGCACACACATGCACACATGCATACACATATATGCACACAGATACACATGCACACACATGTGCACATGCATACACATATACACACGCACACACAGACACATACACGCACACACACATACATGCATACACATATACACGTGCACACATACAATACGCACACACGCATACACACAGGTACATGCATACTCATGCACGCACACATGTGCACACACGTTATTGCAGCCCTAGATGCATTCTGATCTCTGCCTAATGTTGAGTTTGGAAGATAAGCATGTACACAAGACCACATGAGCATCAGCCCATTGCACATGGAGCCGTGAGGAACCGTGGAAGCAGAAGACACGTGACAGTGGAAAAGGAGAGCCCTGAAGAGCAGGGAGGGCCCCCGTGGGCCCAGGAGGCATGGGCATCAGCCCACACGAGTGTGGAGTGTGTGCAAGCGCAGAGACCGGAAAGAGCCCCGAGTGTGCAGAGAAGTCAGTGCTGGGGGAGAAGAAAGGAAGGGGGAGTGGGAGCCTCTCCCAGGCTCTCCTGCAGCACACAGGAGAGCCCTTCACCCTTCTGTTCACACCAGAGCCTGAGAGGCCATCTTCAGGATTCTCTTTCCTTTTTCTCCAGAAATGCAATTCTTTAAAAAGTCCTTCTGTCTCTAATGCCAAATTCTATGTGGGATCTGTCAAATTGTTTGCCATGTTCAGGCCATTCCCACCTCTTTCTTAGAATTAAAATACTTCCCTAATTAATATTTGTCTCCAGTCTTTCTTAACTATCCATTTTGTAGATGGCAGCCAACACGTGCTTTAGAAAATATTCACCATGTAACAGATCTCTCCCTCTTCTGAGTTCTGAGAGTGTCACCTCTTCATCTTCTCCCCAAAGTTCGTCCTTCACTCCTTTCCCCTTCGTCCCTCCCCAGCTTCCTCCTCAGACCCAAGTCCTTCAGACCTTTTGTTCCTGCTAGTGGGGATTTCGTCTGTCCTGTAAAGTAGGTTTGCCTTTTAGTGTCCTGGTTTTTCCGGTAAACAGCATTCCTTCCCCATTAGAAACTGGTGTGGGATTGCAGACTCCCATAATTTGTGTGCATTCCCACAACCGAGAACAAGGAGGAAAAGAATCCGAGCTCAGCCGTGCCCTTGTAGAGGGCTCACCGTGGAGCGCCGCGTCATGGTCGCGCCCGGACCGAGCTGCGAGGGGGCTCTGGGCCTCTGCAGTTGCACATCTCGGGCTTTCTCACTCTTTCTGGCCCATCGGGTCAGTGAGACCCTTGTGGACTAGCTTCGTCTCCCACCCTCTCCAGGATGATTGTAAACCTGTCTCTCTCACACCTTAAGCCATATTGCACAATAGAGTTCAGCTTCCTCCCTCTCGGTAAGGCACTCGGTTCCCCATAAATATGAACACATCATGTCTCTCTTCCCCTGTCCTCTGTACTGCAAGG
>NW_027901748.1:0-236 GCF_054177405.1 Leptonychotes weddellii | reverse complement strand
CCGCATAGGGCTCCCTGCTCCGCGGGGGGCCTGCTTCTCTCTCTCTCCACTCATGCTCTCTCTCTCTCTCTCTCTCAAATAATAAATAAATAAAATCTTAAAAAAAAAAAAAAAGAAACCCAAATGAGGTAGCTGTGGACCTTGCCGCTTCCCAGTACTTCCCAAATATTGGTCTTTTAGACATTTTTTTAGGTGTTTATTGTCTTTCTGTAAACCCTTTCATATGTGTGAACTAT
>NW_027901747.1:0-236 GCF_054177405.1 Leptonychotes weddellii | reverse complement strand
TTCCGTCTTCAGAACGCAGGTCTTAGCCTCCCCACATTTCTGATATGTGAGGCTACTTTCTTAGGTTTCCTGGAGCTCTGATGGGATATGCTGCTTCCTGTTTAAACCAGTTTAACCCTGTCTACCTGAAGCTGTATAGAGGTCAGGATTGTGGAGAACAGGAGAAAGAATTCTTGATCCAGGGGTGGGACTAAACTTTCTTTTTTTTTAATTTCAAAAGATCTGAAGGTTTTAGT
>NW_027901746.1:0-236 GCF_054177405.1 Leptonychotes weddellii | reverse complement strand
TGCTATAAACACAGTTTCCCTAGGTTCCATCTAATCAGCTGTAAAGAGCCTCTAAAAAGTGAGGTAAAGAAAACCCCAGCTTCAGCCTCGAAGTTCTCTAGGTAAAATGGTTTCTTCATAAAACAGACCTCCAAATAAGCCATGGAAAAGAATGGGAAGGCAAGGATTTCAGTATAGATATATAATTTTATTTTTTTTTATTTTTATTTTTTTAAAGATTTTATTTATTTATTTGA
>NW_027901745.1:0-236 GCF_054177405.1 Leptonychotes weddellii | reverse complement strand
GTGGGCACCTGCCGCCCCCGGAGCACAGGATCTCACCGTGTCTCGACCTCGCAGCCCTGGACCCCGGGTCCTCCTGGGAATGACCTTCCTTCCGGAAGCCATGATTGCAAAGAGACAATTAAACCCTGAGAAAGCACTTAACCTCTCGAGTGCCACGTCATTATCGTGCAAGGCAAAAATAAGACTGTTAAACGCAGAAACCTTTTGAGCTGGCAAGCAAGAAATTCTTTTTAAGT
>NW_027901744.1:0-236 GCF_054177405.1 Leptonychotes weddellii | reverse complement strand
TGATGGTAACCTTTGAAGCACAAAAGTTTTTAATTTCTTTTTTTTTTTTTAAAGATTTTATTTATTTATTTGAGACAGAGAGAATGAGAGAGAGAGAGCACATGAGAGGGGGGAGGGTCAGAGGGAGAAGCAGACTCCCCGCCGAGCAGGGAGCCCGATGCGGGACTCGATCCAGGGACTCCGGGATCATGACCTGAGCTGAAGGCAGTCGCTTAACCAACTGAGCCACCCAGGCG
>NW_027901743.1:0-236 GCF_054177405.1 Leptonychotes weddellii | reverse complement strand
GATAAGCAAAAACTATGGTTTTAGTGTTTTCCACTTTTCTTAGTTACAGAAATATATGTTATAATTAAATTTATATTTTAGAATTTAATTAACATTAAAATTATTTAAAATAAGACAGAAAATGTTTGAAAAAATTTAAATTTCAGTGACTAAAATATTACTGTAAAAAAAAAGCATCAAAAAGCATCTTTTTGAGGGCGCCTGGGTGGCTCAGTTGGTTGGGCGACTGCCTTCGG
>NW_027901742.1:0-236 GCF_054177405.1 Leptonychotes weddellii | reverse complement strand
CCTCAAGTCCTCCGGCTGTGCTGTTCCCTCCGCCTCTAGGCTTGTCCCTTCTCTCCCACCTCCTTATCCTTCAAACTGCAGCTGGAATGTCACTCCCACATATAGGGAGCACCTACTGTGTGACAAGCGCTGTTCTGGCCATGATTACACAGCAGCGAACAAAACTGACAGAATCCTCTGTCTTTTTTTTTTTTTTTTTTAAAGATTTTATTTATTTATTTGAGACAGAGAGAATG
>NW_027901741.1:0-236 GCF_054177405.1 Leptonychotes weddellii | reverse complement strand
TGGAATGGCAGGAAGTTAGACTGGCTGGGCTTCTCCCTCCATGTGGGCATTCATTCCTGAATTCTTCAGAGCATGGACAGCTCAAGGTTCCAAAAGGGCAAAGGCAGAAACCACAAAGCATCTTAAGGCTTAGCCTTGGAAGGTAAGCAACATCCCATCTGAAACATCCTGTTGATAGAAACAAGTTTATAAGCCAGCCAAGGATCAGCACGTGGGGAAATCAATCCAAACCCTGA
>NW_027901740.1:0-236 GCF_054177405.1 Leptonychotes weddellii | reverse complement strand
TTGAAATAATAAATGCAACACTATTTACATTAGCACTGCAAAAATGAAGCATTCAATATAAATTAACAAAAATGTATAAGATCTATATGCAAACCTACAAAACTCTGATGAAAGCAATCAAAGAAGAACTAAATAAGTGGAGAGATAACTCTATGTTCACAGATAGGAAGACTCAATATTGTCAAGAAGTCAGTTCTTCCCAACATGATTTATAGATTCAATGGAATCCCAATTAA
>NW_027901739.1:0-236 GCF_054177405.1 Leptonychotes weddellii | reverse complement strand
GATCGAGTCCCACATCGGGCTCCCTGCTCTGCGGGGAGCCTGCTTCTCCCTCTCCCACTCCCCTTGCTTGTGTTCCCTCTCTCGCTGTCTCTCTCTCTGTCAAATAAATAAATAAAATCTTTAAAAAAAAAAAAAGATCCCTGACCTCCCAGCACTTGCTATCTGGTTAGCTGGAGGGATTTGACGATAAAGGACAAGAGAACAAAAAGCAAGCAGGAGAAGCCGGGTCTCCGCAG
>NW_027901738.1:0-1506 GCF_054177405.1 Leptonychotes weddellii | reverse complement strand
GGGGTGGGAGGGATGGGGTGACTGGGTGATAGACACTGGGGAGGGTATGTGCTATGATGAGTTCTGTGAATTGTGCAAGACTGTTGAATCTCAGATCTGTACCTCTGAAACAAATAATGCAATATATGTTAAGAAAAATAAAAGAAGATAGCAGGACGGGAAGAATGAAGGGGGGGAAATTGGAGGGGGAGACGAACCATGAGAGATGATGGACTCTGAAAAACAAACTGGGGGTTCTAGAGGGGATGGGGGTGGGAGGATGGGTTAGCCTGGTGATGGGTATTAAAGAGGGCACGTTTTGCATGGTGCACTGGGCATTATGCACAAACAATGAATCATGGAACACTACATCAAAAACTAATGATGTAATATATGGTGATTAACATAACAATAAAATTTTTTAAAAAAATTAAAAAAAAAACCCTGCTACTTTGAATTCTTTTGATGTGCTTAACGAGTCCTTCTCTTTGAGCCTTTCCTAGATCTTGAAAAAGAGGCCTCTCTGAGGTTAAGGTCTTATCTTCCACTCCCATCTTTGCAGTGCCTGCCTAAGGAAGCTCTCATTGGATAATCCCCAGTGAACAGTCTCTCCCTACCCCTTCAGGGGATGCTTAGGAAGGATAAATGC
This sequence comes from Leptonychotes weddellii, assembly GCF_054177405.1. Taxonomy (NCBI): domain Eukaryota; kingdom Metazoa; phylum Chordata; class Mammalia; order Carnivora; family Phocidae; genus Leptonychotes; species Leptonychotes weddellii. Next base: position 878 of record NW_027901738.1, on the reverse strand, counting down.
CCTGTGGCATTATTTTTATTTTTTTTATTATGTTAATCACCATACATTACATCATTAGTTTTTGATGTAGTGTTCCATGATTCATTGCTTGCGTATAACACCATGCTCCATGCAGAATGTGCCCTCTTTAATACCCATCACCAGGCTAACCCATCCTCACCGCCCTCCCCTCTTGAACCCTCAGTTTGTTTTTCAGAGTCCATTGTCTCTCATGGTTCGTCTTCCCCTCCGATTCCCCCCCTTCATTCTTCCCCTCCTGCTATCTTCTACTTCTTTTTTTTTTTTTTAACATATAATGTATTATTTGTTTCAGAGGTACAGATCTGTGATTCAACAGTCTTGCACAACTCACAGCGTTCACCATAGCACAGACACTGTTGAGTCACGGCTATGCTGTGTGGCATTTATCAGACAGCCCTTACACTGACTCTGCAGCCTCTTCCCGATATATCACTCTCAGTGACCAAGTAAGCCTGAGATGGGGACTCGTAAATCTCTTTGCGTCTGTGTAGATTCATCTCAGTGATGAGCTTCTCAAGGGTAGGGAGGATGTCAGGGCCCCTTCAAACTGTGTGACCTCAATTTAACCTCTCTGAGCTTTGTTTCCTCATCTGTAAAGTGGAAACAAGACCACTTGCCTGAAAACCTATGGAAAATCAACGAGTTAAGAAAGTAAATCTCAGATCTGTACCTCTGAGACAAATAATGCAAGATATGTTAAGAAAAAAAAAGAAGAAGAAGAAGGTAGCGGGAGGGGAGGAATGAAGCGGGGGAAATCGGAGGGGTGGATGAACCGTGAGAGAAGATGGACTCTGAAAAACAAACTGAGGGTTCTAGAGGGGAGGGGGGTGGGAAGATGGGTTGGCCTGGTGGTGGGT
>NW_027901737.1:0-236 GCF_054177405.1 Leptonychotes weddellii | reverse complement strand
TAGCATCATTAGTAGTGTAACACAAGCCAGCAGATGCGGACTTCAGCCTCAGCTCATCTGCACGGGAGGATTTTGGGCACCAGTGCTCCCCGATGGACAGATCCTGTGCTCCGTGGGATGCAAAGGAACTGCCCACAGTTCTGCCCACAGGGACCTCATCTTCCAAAGACTTCCTTCCATGTTTAACGGAAGAGAAAACTAACACTAACAAGAGTGGGTTCCCATGGATCACTGAG
>NW_027901736.1:0-236 GCF_054177405.1 Leptonychotes weddellii | reverse complement strand
GATAAGCAAAAACTATGGTTTTAGTGTTTTCCACTTGTCTTAGTTACAGAAATATATGTTATAATTAAATTTATATTTTAGAATTTAATTAACATTAAAATTATTTAAAATAAGACAGAAAATGTTTGAAAAAATTTAAATTTCAGTGACTAAAATATTACTGTAAAAAAAAAGCATCAAAAAGCATCTTTTTGAGGGCGCCTGGGTGGCTCAGTTGGTTGGGCGACTGCCTTCGG
>NW_027901735.1:0-236 GCF_054177405.1 Leptonychotes weddellii | reverse complement strand
CCCTTGGGGGGTGCCGGGGCTGCTAGTGCATGGGCCGGACTTGGAGCACTAAGGGTCTATGGCTCCTCCCAGTCTTGGCATTCTGGGCTTTCTCTGGGCCTCGGTGTCCCCATCTGTAAAAGAAGAAGATCCGTGGGCGCCTGGGTGGCTCAGTTGGTTAAGCGACTGCCTGCGGCTCAGGTCATGATCCTGGAGTCCCGGGATCGAGTCCCACATCGGGCTCCCTGCTCAGCGGG
>NW_027901734.1:0-236 GCF_054177405.1 Leptonychotes weddellii | reverse complement strand
GGGACCCCGTCGGGCAGGCAGCTGTCCCCTGACAAACGGTGTGGGCTGCCCGTTTTATTCCGGAGGCTGTTGGGGTGATCCCGGCTATCCCGCATCTCCACCGGTTTCCAGGGCCTCGGCTGGCCGACAGGTGCGTATGGCGCTTTTAGGAGCTGCCCGTGTCAGGGGAGCCCGGGGCGCGGCTGGTGTGGGGTGTGGCAGCGACCCCAGGCTCGGCTGGCGCGGCCCGCACGCTC
>NW_027901733.1:0-236 GCF_054177405.1 Leptonychotes weddellii | reverse complement strand
TATTTCTCTGTTCCTCAGTCAGTGGACATTTGGGTCGTTTCCACCTTTTGGCTGTTGCGAAGAGTCCCGCTATGAACATTTTTGTACAAGTTTTTTTTGAACGCCTCTTTTCAGTTCTTCCAGGTGTATTCCTAATAGTGGCATTGCTGGGTCAGGTGGTAACTCTATGTGTCACTTTTGAGGAGCTCCAGACTGCTCTCCAGCCGCCGCACCACATTACACTTCCAACGGCAGGG
>NW_027901732.1:0-236 GCF_054177405.1 Leptonychotes weddellii | reverse complement strand
TTTTCTGTTCAGAGAGTTGTTGCTATTCCTTTCTTCGATCTCCTTTGGGTTTGTAGGTGTTCAGAATGGTTTGATCCCTATCCAGCTGAATTCCTGAGAGGAGACGAAATCCAGGTCTCCTACTCCTCCGCCATCTTGCTCCGCCCCCTAGCTCAACATCATGTACTTTGTAAGAATAGCTTTCCCCCACTGGTGTGGATGTCCCTCCAGTAACAAATCAAGTGCCCTGCCTAAGT
>NW_027901731.1:0-236 GCF_054177405.1 Leptonychotes weddellii | reverse complement strand
GTTCTAACTCCTCTTTGTACTTTAGAAATACTGAAGGTTTTTTTCTAAATATCTTCAGAATATGAGAAAATCTTAAAATTGCTTGAAGGAGTGCAAGGACCTCCAGGAGTGCAGAAAAAATTTGTTGTATATGCCATGAAGGAAGCGGCAAGGTGAGTGGGAGGAACTGTCCGGTATGTTTCACAGCGGGGCCCAGTGCGCTGCTGGGTGGGGTGGTGGGGGTCAGGCCCTGCCTG
>NW_027901730.1:0-236 GCF_054177405.1 Leptonychotes weddellii | reverse complement strand
TGCGGGGCTCAATCCCAGGACCCTGGGATCACGACCCGAGCCGAAGGCAGACGCTTAACGACTGAGCCACCCAGGCGCCCCTAGTTTTAGCATTTTACCACAAAGTATGATGTTTGCTGTATTCGTTTTTACATACTTTTTAAAAATCAAATATTTAAAAGTAGGTAGTTCTTTTCCTCATTTGCTAAAAGAATTTGTGTGTACGTGTGTATGCCTGTGTATGTATTTTAGTATAG
>NW_027901729.1:0-236 GCF_054177405.1 Leptonychotes weddellii | reverse complement strand
TCAGGCTTTACCTCCTATCTACTGAGTCAGGAACGGTGGGGAGGCAGACAGTCCGTTCTAATAGGCGCTCTGCTGATTCTGATGCAGCCAAACTGCTGTACCTGGATGCAGATCACCCGAAACCTTTACCTCTGCCTTGCCTTCTGTTCCTTTTTGGCTCCCACCACCTCCCTGGAACATAGGTGGCTGACGGTGGTGGACAGAGTGCTGCCCTGGATTCTGGAGACCTAGGCTGA
>NW_027901728.1:0-236 GCF_054177405.1 Leptonychotes weddellii | reverse complement strand
GTGTTCTCTCTCTCTCTGACAAATAAATAAAATCTTAAAAAAAAAAAAAAAGTTTAGAGCATAAATGAATGGAACTGCAATGAAGTTGCATCTGATCAGCAAGAAGATTGTCTATTAGAAGTGGGAATGAAGGGGCGCCTGGGTGGCTCAGTCGGTTAAGCGACTGCCTTCGGCTCAGGTCATGATCCTGGAGTCCCTGGATCGAGTCCCGCATCGGGCTCCCTGCTCGGCGGGGG
>NW_027901727.1:0-1506 GCF_054177405.1 Leptonychotes weddellii | reverse complement strand
GACTCTGAGAAACAAACTGAGGGTTCTAGACAGGAGGGGGTGGAGGGGATGGGCTAGCCTGGTGATGGGTATTAAAGAGGGCATGTACTAAATGGAGCACTGGGTGTTATATGCAAACAATGAATCATGGAACACTACATCAAAAACTTATGATGTAATGTACAGTGATTAACATAACAAAATAAAATAAACTGTGGAAAAAAATAAAATATTTTATTTATTTATTTGAGAGCAAGAAAGCAGAAGCAGGGGGAGGGGCAGATGGAGAGGAAGAGCAGGCTCTCCGCTGAGCAGGTAACCCCACGTGGGGCTCAAGCCCAGGACCCTGGGAGAATGGGTTCAAACTTAAACAACCATCAACTTAATATAGACTGCTATATGCAAAAGATGTTATATACAAACTTAATGGTAACCACAAATCAAAAGCCAGTAATAGATATGCAAAGAATAAAGAGAAAGAAATCCAAGTATATCACTACAGAACGCCAACAAACCATGAAAGAAAACAAGAGAAGAAAGGATCAGAGTAAATCTATAGAAACAACCACAAAACAAGTAACAAAATAGCAACAAATACGTATCTATCAATAATTACTTTGAATGTAAATGGACTAAATGCTCCCATCAAAAGACATAGGGTGACAGAGTAGATAAAAAAAAAACAAGACCCATATATATGCTCCTTACAAGAGACTCATTTCAGACCAAAAGACACCTGCAGATTTAAATTAAGGGGATGGAGAAACATTTATCATGCAAATGGAAGTGAAAAGAAAGCCTAGGTAGCAATACTTATATTGGACAAACTAGACTTTAAAACAAATACTGTATTCCCACCAACAGTGTAAGAGGGTTCCCCTTTCTCCACATTGTCCCCAACATTTGTTTCCTGTCTTGTTAATTTTTGCCATTCTAACTGGTATAAGGTGGTATCTCATTGTGGTTTTGATATGAATTTCCCTGATGGCTAATGATGATGAACATTTTTTGATTTGTCTGTTAGCCATTTGTAGGTCTTCTTTTGAGAAGTGTCTGTTCATGTCTTCTGCCCATTTTTTGACTTGATTATTTGTTTTTTGGGTGTTGAGTTTGAGGAGTTCTTTATAGATCTCAGAAATCAGCGCTTTGTTTGTAGTGTCATTTGCAAATATCTTCTCCCATTCTGTGGGTTCCCTCTTAGTTTTATTGACTGTTTCTTTACTGTGCAAAAGCTTTTTATCTTGATGAAGTCCCAAAAGTTCATTTTCATTTTTGTTTCCCTTGCCTTTAGAGACATGTCTTGAAAGAACTTGCTGTGGCCAATGTCAAAGAGGTTACTGCCTATGTTCTCCTCTAGGATTTTTATGGATTCCTGTCTCATATTGAGGTCTTTCATCCATTTTGAGTTTATCTTTGTGTATGGTATAAGAGAATGATCTAGTTTCATTCTTCTGCATGTGGTTGTCCAGTTTTCCCAGCACCATTTACTGAAGAGACTGTCTTTTTTCCATTGGATATTCTTTCCTG
>NW_027901726.1:0-236 GCF_054177405.1 Leptonychotes weddellii | reverse complement strand
GGCGCCTGGGTGGCTCAGTCGTTAAGCGTCTGCCTTCGGCTCAGGTCATGATCCCAGGGTCCTGGGATCGAGTCCCACATCGGGCTCCCTGCTCAGCGGGAGGCCTGCCTCTCCCTCTCCCACTCCCCCTGCTTGTGTTCCTGCTCTCGCTGTCTCTCTCTCTGTCAAATAAATAAATAAAATCTTTAAAAAAAAAAAAGAAAGAAAGTGAGGGGGTGGAGAACCATCTATCATGC
>NW_027901725.1:0-236 GCF_054177405.1 Leptonychotes weddellii | reverse complement strand
TCAGGGCATTGTCCTCAGTGAGTCCCAGTGATTTCCCAGAGCTGTGCATGCCCTGACTGGGCTTCTTATTAACAAAATGGGGAAGGATTTTTCACCTGGGCTCCTTTCATCAGAAACTGAAGGGTCACAACATCCTTACCTCTTATTGAAGCTGCTCTACCTCCACAAGCCTCTATGTGGTCAGGTGCCCCCCATGCTGACGTGGATTAGAAGCCATTCTTGGAATAATGCTGGTC
>NW_027901724.1:0-236 GCF_054177405.1 Leptonychotes weddellii | reverse complement strand
TGTGTGCAATATGTTCATAAACCATCTACCTTCTTTCTTTTTTTTTTTTTTTTAAAGATTTTATTTATTTATTTGAGAGAGAGAGAATGAGAGAGAGCACATGAGAGGGGGGAGGGTCAGAGGGAGAAGCAGACTCCCCGCCAAGCAGGGAGCCCGATGCGGGACTCGATCCAGGGACTCCAGGATCATGACCTGAGCCAAAGGCAGTCGCTTAACCAACTGAGCCACCCAGGCGC
>NW_027901723.1:0-236 GCF_054177405.1 Leptonychotes weddellii | reverse complement strand
GGATTAACATAAGAATAAAAAAAAAAAAATTGAGAAAAAGATGCGTATCATTGTCTTCTGTCACTTTAGCCTACTGGTGATTTATTAGTTCTTCCGTCAACAACTTTTTTTTGATTTTTTTTTTAACTTTTCTTTTTCTTTTCCTCTTTCTTTTCCTCTTTCTTTCTTTCTTCCTTTCTTCCTTTCTTCCCTTTCTTCCCTTTCTTCCTTTCTTCCTTCCTTCCTTCCTTCCTTTC
>NW_027901722.1:0-236 GCF_054177405.1 Leptonychotes weddellii | reverse complement strand
TTATAGATTTTTAAGTTTTAACCTTCCTAATAGGCGTGAAGTGGTGTCTCACTGTGGTTTCAATTTGCATCTTCCTAATGACTAATAATGTTGAACACTTTTCAATGTATTTGTTTACCATCAGTGGGTCTTCTTTGGTGAGGTATCTGTTCAGATCTTTGGCCCATTAAAAAAGTTGGGTGGTTGGGGCGCCTGGGTGCCACCCAGGCGCCCCCTTTTTTGCTTTTTACTTTTAG
>NW_027901721.1:0-236 GCF_054177405.1 Leptonychotes weddellii | reverse complement strand
TTTTCCCCTGTCCAAGCTGGGAGGAGGGATCCCTTCGAGGATGTTCAAGGACCACCCAACCCTGAGTGAGATGGGCAGGCGTCAGGATGATGACACCTCCACGGGTCAGGCGCAGAGCTTTACACATACCCTTGCCAAACCTCATCACATCTGTATAAAAGAAGGAAAGTTACCCCACGTTACAGGGAGGAATCTGAGTCTCAGAAAGGGTAGCTCACATACCTAAGGGAAAACAT
>NW_027901720.1:0-236 GCF_054177405.1 Leptonychotes weddellii | reverse complement strand
TCCAGGAGCACTCGCCACATCCCGGTGGTCGGGGTGATGACGGAGGACGAGGAAGCGCAGGTACGGACGGGTGTCTGTGCTTTGGGAAGTGTGGGGGGGGACGTTGAGATCTGGGGACAGGGACGAGCACTGGGGGCATCAAGAGGGGAAATGGGGGCCGGAATGGAAACGATCGGAACCCGCGGGACCGAGGTTCCAGACGCGGAGCTGATGCCTTCGAGAACTGCGCTGCCTGA
>NW_027901719.1:0-236 GCF_054177405.1 Leptonychotes weddellii | reverse complement strand
TAAGCGTCTGCCTTCGGCTCAGGTCATGATCCCAGGGTCCTGGGATCGAGTCCCACATCGGGCTCCCTGCTCGGCAGAAAGCCTGCTTCTCGCTCTCCCACTCCCCCTGCTTGTGTTCCTGCTCTCGCTATCTCTCTGTCAAATAAATAAATAAAATCTTTAAAAAAAAAAAATTAGTTTTCCTTACATGATCATCTATTTTTAATGCAATCTTAGTTAGGAACCCTCCCCCTTCT
>NW_027901718.1:0-236 GCF_054177405.1 Leptonychotes weddellii | reverse complement strand
CATCTATCCTTTGGAGTGACAAACACCTGGGAGTTTCATGTTCCCTCAACTGCTGCGTGGTCAATAAATTGGACCTCTGAGGGCTGCCTGGGTGGCTCAGTCCTTTGGTTAAGTGGCTGACTCTTGATTTCAGCTCAGGTCATGACCTCAGAGTTAGTCCCACCCTCAGCAGAGAGTCTGCTGGAGATTTTCTCTCTCCTTCTGCCCCTCCACCCACTCGCACACACTTTCTTTCT
>NW_027901717.1:0-236 GCF_054177405.1 Leptonychotes weddellii | reverse complement strand
TCAGGCTTTACCTCCTATCTACTGAGTCAGGAACGGGGGGGAGGCAGACAGTCCGTTCTAATAGGCGCTCTGCTGATTCTGATGCAGCCAAACTGCTGTACCTGGATGCAGATCACCCGAAACCTTTACCTCTGCCTTGCCTTCTGTTCCTTTTTGGCTCCCACCACCTCCCTGGAACATAGGTGGCTGACGGTGGTGGACAGAGTGCTGCCCTGGATTCTGGAGACCTAGGCTGA
>NW_027901716.1:0-1506 GCF_054177405.1 Leptonychotes weddellii | reverse complement strand
AAAAAAAAAAAAAAAAGAGTAAAGTAGGGGCCTTGGATTTTGTGTATTGATAGGCTCAATTTTAACTTCTAGAAATACTTCAGATAGAATATTAAGCAAATGACTTCTAATAAATTCAAATGAACAACTATGATTACTAAAAAGAAACACAAGTTCACCAAGAGCAAGAAACATGAAACTATGCTTATTTCCTATTTTGATAGGTTTGCCAGCTTGCTTTATCAGGGGAATAGAGTAGATGAAATGTCTCCATTTCAGCAAAGCACTGGGAAGTGTTTTATAACATCCTTGAAGAAAAGAAGGAGAAATTCAGGTGGGTTGATATGACTCTTGGGAGGATTTGTACCTGGTGTGAGAAGTCTCCAGAGATGAAGGCAAGTGAAATCCCGTAATCCATCAAGTCAATGCATCATCTGTTGCTTCTGGAAAAAATGATGGGATTTTACTTTATGGAGACAGTGATTTTTGAACATATTTGTCTCCTTGTCTTGGCTGCTAGGAAGCTCAGAGGTAGATTTGTGACCCATGTTAAAAATGACACAGATCCTTCTGGTATACCTACCCATGGATAAACTTCATTCCTGACCTCTTTGTATCATCCCATCATTACCTTACCTTCACTGTATTATTTCAGTCACAAATATTTACAGGCACTTTGAACTCAGGGATGGGTCTGTGCCTAACAGGGGTTTCAGTTTAGTGGGAAAACAGACCTTACCTTGGCTTATTTTTAATCCACTTATACCCTATGTATTTTGTTAGCAGTCTCAAGTCCTTTCTAAATGATACAGGGTATTTGGGATATACTTGACTAACTTCAAAAGTGATAAAGATGTGGTTTTGTCTATCACTACTTTTTCCTTGAAATGGGAATATTATTAATGCAGCCTAAAGTTACAGTATGTTTAATGAAGCAAATGACAATGTTGGCTCAAATTTAACTTAATATAAACCAAACTTAAGAGATTTGATTTCTCACTTGGATTACTGAAAAGTTTTTTACATTTGTTATTTTCACATTTTATTATGTTAATCTTGCTTCATTTACTCCAGCATGAACTACCAACTTCCTACTCCAGGAAATCTCCAAGTGTCCTACACTTGTCTTCAGAGTTTTCTTACAAAAAAACTGGCTCATCTCTGGAGACTTCTCACACCAGGTACAAATCCTCCCAAGAGTCATATCAACCCACCTGAATTTCTCCTTCTTTTCTTCAAAGATGTTATAAAACACTTCCCAGTGCTTTGCTGAAATGGAGACATTTCATCTACTCTATTCCCCTGATAAAGCAAGCTGGCAAACCTATCAAAATAGGAAATAAGCATAGTTTCATGTTTCTTGCTCTTGGTGAACTTGTGTTTCTTTTTAGTAATCATAGTTGTTCATTTGAATTTATTAGAAGTCATTTGCTTAATATTCTATCTGAAGTATTTCTAGAAGTTAAAATTGAGCCTATCAATACACAAAATCCAAGGCCCCTACTTTACTCTTTTTTTTTTTTTTTT
>NW_027901715.1:0-236 GCF_054177405.1 Leptonychotes weddellii | reverse complement strand
GGACACTGCAAGAGAGGAGATTCCACATAGAAATAAGAAACCCACTGAGAGGAGGAGCTTCATACAGGTTGTACAGTTTGGAACTGGTCAAGTAGAGTTTCCTTGTAAAAAGTGCTACAATAACAAAACACATTTAAAAAGAGTTCTTAGTAGAGAAACAGTAAGACAAACTTCTACCAAACAGAGTACACAACAAACAACTTTCTGCCTCAGCTGTACAATCTAAAAGTTAAAAG
>NW_027901714.1:0-236 GCF_054177405.1 Leptonychotes weddellii | reverse complement strand
GGCAGTCGCCCAACCAACTGAGCCACCCAGGCGCCCTGGAATCACTTGAGTTCTTAAAAATTCTGTTCAATGGGGCGCCTGGGTGGCTCAGTTGGTTAAGCGACTGCCTTCGGCTCAGGTCATGATCCTGGAGTCCCGGGATCGAGTCCCACATCGGGCTCCCTGTTCGGCGGGGAGTCTGCTTCTCCCTCTGACCCTCTTCCCTCTCGTGCTCTCTGTCTCTCATTCTCTCTCTC
>NW_027901713.1:0-236 GCF_054177405.1 Leptonychotes weddellii | reverse complement strand
TATTTCCCCTAGGAGTGAGACCCGCCCTCAACCCAGCCCCCTTGGCTTCAGTCCCACGGGGCTCTCTCCAGCCCCCTACCCACCCAAAGCCCCTGGGATCCAGCCAGGAGAACTAGATCAGCATATTTCAAACATTTCCCGCCAAAACCCTTCTTTCAAAAAAAAAAAAAAAAAAAGCCGAGGGGAAGCTCAGTTAATAATAGAGATAAAAGCAGAGCCGTTCTTACTCCAATGGG
>NW_027901712.1:0-236 GCF_054177405.1 Leptonychotes weddellii | reverse complement strand
CCGCACCCCCTACACAAAGCACCCTGCATCCACCTGACAGCTCCAGAATCCGGGCTCCTCTCCCTGCGCCCCCACCCCGCCAGAGAACTGCCTGGCTCCGCTGCTTCCCAAGGAAACCACAAACCATCTTGCTGACCCTGCTGGGGTGCCCCAGCAGAGGGGACCCAGGAAGGAGGCTGAAATCACTTTACATGGTGAGGACAAGCAGTTTCAAAACATAGAACCATGGAGCATTT
>NW_027901711.1:0-236 GCF_054177405.1 Leptonychotes weddellii | reverse complement strand
GTACCACGGAAAGATAACCACAACACAATCGTGGATCGCACCCGACACACAGTCAACCAGTGGTTTACAAAACATGTTCCCTGGAGTTCTGATGGTTTTCAAGCCTTAGTTCTTCCTTTTGCAAGAGAAGACTCCCTGTGATTCCGGTAAAAAGATGTTCCACTGCTTAAAAAATATTTGACAAGAATCGGGAGGACAATGTGTATGTAAAGAAAACTTAAGGAAGGTTTTCTTTG
>NW_027901710.1:0-236 GCF_054177405.1 Leptonychotes weddellii | reverse complement strand
CAGTGTTGGGGAAGATGGAGTGAAATGGGCAGTCTTGTGTATTGCCAGGGGATGTGTAAAGGGATACAGCCTTCCTGACAAGTGATTTGGCAGGATGTAGTAAGTGCTTTTAAGCTTCCCAGGGATTAAGGAATCATCGAAGATATATTATCAGTTACCTTGTGCTGTGAAAGACACTGTCCCAAAACTTGAGAGCTTAAGAATTATCTTTAGCTCATGAGTCAATGAGTTGGCTT
>NW_027901709.1:0-236 GCF_054177405.1 Leptonychotes weddellii | reverse complement strand
TGAGCTCTCCAGGCCACACTGTCTCCGTTTCTGTCCCTGCTGCTATAAACTGCAGCGGCCTGGGTTGTGCGCCCCTCCGCAGCGCTCCCAGTCCTGCCTCCAGGTCGGGGCACGGCTCTGCCCTTTGTGCTTCTAAAACCACCAGCTGCTCCCAGTTCACAGGCGCGTGACTCCGCCGCTCAGGGTTTCCACCCCGGAGGTTGCAGTTCACCGGCGGGACCCCGGCGCACCGGGTT
>NW_027901708.1:0-236 GCF_054177405.1 Leptonychotes weddellii | reverse complement strand
GAGAATTTCCCTAATCTGGGGAATGAAACAAATATTCGCGTCCTAGAGGCAGAGAGGACCCTCCCAAGATCAAGGAATACAGGCCAACACCCCAGCATGTAATTGTAAAACTTGCAAATCTTAGAACCAAGGAAACCATCTTAAGGGCAGTTAAGGGGAAGAGATTCCTTACGTACAGAGGGAGGAACATCAGAATAACGTCAGACCTATCCACAGAGACCTGGCAAGCTAGAAAG
>NW_027901707.1:0-236 GCF_054177405.1 Leptonychotes weddellii | reverse complement strand
TCTCTTGAGTAAAGGCATATTATTTCTCATGGTATTGTACCATAGGAAGGAAGTTCTGCATTTTTTAATCTCTATATTTGTGGCCCATTAAAAGGATCTATCCTGTATTAGATGTTGTAAATTGGTTAACTGATTAATTATAATTACTACATCTTCCCTAGATGCTCTCTCTTTTTAAATGAATGTAATTACTTGAAATATTTATTCAATACTCCTATTTTTTTATTTTTGCAAGT
>NW_027901706.1:0-236 GCF_054177405.1 Leptonychotes weddellii | reverse complement strand
TCTCTCTCTGTCAAATAAATAAAATCTTTAAAAAAAGGGGGGGGAACACAGTCCCGTGTCCCCCATTTGATGGGAAGGTGGCAAGGCCACATGGTAAGGAGAGCACAGGGGTTGGGAGCCCTTGCCGTGACCGTGTTCGGTGTATGCAACCCAAGACAAAAGCCCCCTGTGTCAGACGTCCTCAAACACCACTGCTCATGAGAATCACTCTGCAAACTCCCAAAGCCCTGGCTCTA
>NW_027901705.1:0-1506 GCF_054177405.1 Leptonychotes weddellii | reverse complement strand
TTTTTTTTTTTTTGGATGGCTGCATAATATTCCATTGTATATATATATACCACCTCTTCTTTATCCATTCATCTGTTGATGGACATCTTGGCTATTTCCATAGTTTGGCTATTGTGGACATTGCTGCTATAAACATCAGGGTGCACACCCCTTCGGATCACTACATTTGTATCTTTCAGGTAAATACCCAGTAGTGCAATTGCTGGGTCGCATGGTAGCTCTGTTTTCAACTTTTTGAGGAACCTCCGTTTTCCAGAGTGGCTGCACCAGCTTGCATTCCCACCAGCAGTGTAGGAGGGTTCCCCTTTCTCCGCATCCTCACCAATATCTGTCGTTTCCTGACTTGTTAATTTTAGCCATGCTCACTGGCGTGAGGTGGTATCTCATTGAGGTTTTGATTTGGATTTCCCTGATGCCGAGTGATGTTGAGCACTTTTTCGTGTGTCTGTTGGCCATTTGGATGTCTTCTTTGGAAAAATGTCTGTTCATGTCTTCTGCCCATTTCTTGATTGGATCATTTGTTCCTTGGGTGTTGAGTTTGATAAATTCTTTATATGTGTAAATTGTTTATATGTGTTGAGTTTGATAAATTCTTTATATGTGTGAGATGGTATCTCATTGAGGTTTTGATTTGGATTTCCCTGATGCCGAGCGATATTGAGCACTTTTTCATGTGTCTGTTGGCCATTTGGATGTCTTCTTTGGAAAAATGTCTGTTCATGTCTTCTGCCCATTTCTTGATTGATTGGATTCTTTGTTCTTTGGGTGTTGAGTTTGATGAGTTCTTTATAGATTTTGGATACTAGCCCTTTATCTGATATGTCATTTGCAAATATCTTCTCCCATTCTGTCGGTTGTCTTTTGGTTTTGTTGACTGTTTCCTTTGCTGTGCAAAAGCTTTTTATCTTGATGAAGTCCCAATAGTTCATTTTTGCCTTTATTTCCCTTGCCTTTGGTGATGTTTCTGGGAAGAAGTTGCTGTGGCTGTGGTCGAAGAGGTTGCTGCCTGTGATCTCCTTTAGGATTTTGATGGACTCCTGTCTCACATTTAAGACTTTCATCCATTTTGAGTCTATTTTTGTGTGTGGTGTCAGGAAATGGTCCAGTTTATTCTTCTGCATGTAGCTGTCCAATTTTCTGAACACCATTTGTTGAAGAGACTGTCTTTTTTCCATTGGACATTCTTTCCTGCTTTGTCGAAGATGAGTTGACCATAGAGTTGAGGGTCCATTTCTGGGCTCTCTATTCTGTTCCATTGATCTATGTGTCTGTTTTGGTGCCAGTACCGTACTGTCTTGATGATTACAGCTTTGTACCAGAGATTGAAGTCTGGAATTGTGATGCACTGGCTTTCCTTTTCTTTTTCAACATTCCTCTGGCTATTTGGGGTCTTTTATGGTTGCATACGAATTTTAGGATTATTTGTTCCATTTCTTTGAAATAAGTGGATGGTCTTTTGATAGGGATTGCATTGAATGTGTAGATTGCTCTAGGTAGCATTGACAT
>NW_027901704.1:0-236 GCF_054177405.1 Leptonychotes weddellii | reverse complement strand
GTCTCTTGAGTAAAGGCATATTATTTCTCATGGTATTTACCATAGGAAGGAAGTTCTGCATTTTTTAATCTCTATATTTGTGGCCCATTAAAAGGATCTATCCTGTATTAGATGTTGTAAATTGGTTAACTGATTAATTATAATTACTACATCTTCCCTAGATGCTCTCTCTTTTTAAATGAATGTAATTACTTGAAATATTTATTCAATACTCCTATTTTTTTATTTTTGCAAGT
>NW_027901703.1:0-236 GCF_054177405.1 Leptonychotes weddellii | reverse complement strand
GTTACTTGAGACTTTGAGCCAGTGATTCTGTCTTTCAAGGATAAGTTTGTGACCATAGGTTATGTAAATACAAATACATAGAAACAGTATTTCAATTACTTGCCTGGCTGAATGATGGAAATTTAGTGTGCAAACAAACTGTTAGAAAGAAAAGCAGAACTTAATACTGGTCATAACAGGTGGCTGTTTCTTTTGTACCTTGGTGGTATGGACTCATGTCAATTTGGTAGTTTTAT
>NW_027901702.1:0-236 GCF_054177405.1 Leptonychotes weddellii | reverse complement strand
CTTTCATCTTCACAATGATCTCAAAATGTAGGTGTCTTTTGCAAACCTGGTATACACCTGGAATTTTTTACTCTGACGAGATTGAATCCATTTACATTTGTTGTAATTATTGATATTTTTGGCTTGATTCTAGGCTTTTTAACTCTGTCACATTTTTAATGTTTATTTTTCTTTATTTCCTTTTTATGGATTGCTTTTTGGGGGATTTGCTTTTTTTTCCCCTTTTTCTCATGTTT
>NW_027901701.1:0-236 GCF_054177405.1 Leptonychotes weddellii | reverse complement strand
TCATTCTCTCTGTCTCAAATAAATAAATAAAATCTTTAAAAAAAAAAAAGTTCCTAAATTGAGCTCGAGTCAAGACTTTACCCTTGACCACGATGTATGTGAAGTGTTTACATGGTACAAAACACTGCCGCAGAGTGTGTATAAAGGAGGAGTGGACGGGCTCAGTGATTGACATTTCTCGTGATATCACAGCCCTGTGGTAGACTGTATTATTGTTCCAAATATATACTGTCCTT
>NW_027901700.1:0-236 GCF_054177405.1 Leptonychotes weddellii | reverse complement strand
CTATTCTTCTGTTATTGCACCCAAGGCTATGATCAACTTCTGGTCTGAGAGCAAGTCCATCTCCTTTGCAGGCTGTGTGACCCACCTCTTTCTCTTTGCCTTGTTCATTGTGGCTGAGGGATTTCTCTTGGCAGCCATGGCTTATGACCGCTTCATTGCCATCTGCAACCCACTCCTCTACTCTGTCCAGATGTCAACTCGTCTCTGCAGTCAGTTGGTGGCTGGTTCCTATTTTT
>NW_027901699.1:0-236 GCF_054177405.1 Leptonychotes weddellii | reverse complement strand
TCTCTCTCTGTCAAATAAATAAAATCTTTAAAAAAAGGGGGGGGAACACAGTCCCGTGTCCCCCATTTGATGGGAAGGTGGCAAGGCCACATGGTAAGGAGAGCACAGGGGTTGGGAGCCCTTGCCGTGACCGTGTTCGGTGTATGCAACCCAAGACAAAAGCCCCCTGTGTCAGACGTCCTCAAACACCACTGCTCATCAGAATCACTCTGCAAACTCCCAAAGCCCTGGCTCTA
>NW_027901698.1:0-236 GCF_054177405.1 Leptonychotes weddellii | reverse complement strand
CCGCACCCCCTACACAAAGCACCCCGCATCCACCTGCCAGCTCCAGAATCCGGGCTCCTCTCCCTGCGCCCCCACCCCGCCAGAGAACTGCCTGGCTCCGCTGCTTCCCAAGGAAACCACAAACCATCTTGCTGACCCTGCTGGGGTGCCCCAGCAGAGGGGACCCAGGAAGGAGGCTGAAATCACTTTACATGGTGAGGACAAGCAGTTTCAAAACATAGAACCATGGAGCATTT
>NW_027901697.1:0-236 GCF_054177405.1 Leptonychotes weddellii | reverse complement strand
TGTGAACTTGGACAAGCTCCTTGATCTCAGAAAGCCTTGTTCCACCCTTGTTTACCAGATGGGGATTGAAAGTGTTTACAGGATTGTCTTATGATTGAATAAAATAAAACATGTAAAGAGCCTCGCATGGATAAGGCAAATACAGTTTTTATTGCAGCAGCCAAGTCCAGACACTTGCCTGGAGGGCTGGGTGGGGAATACTGGAACCCCATTTAGGCTCAGCAGGAAATACCCCA
>NW_027901696.1:0-236 GCF_054177405.1 Leptonychotes weddellii | reverse complement strand
TCCAGGAGCACTCGCCACATCCCGGTGGTCGGGGTGGTGACGGAGGACGAGGAAGCGCAGGTACGGACGGGTGTCTGTGCTTTGGGAAGTGTGGGGGGGGACGTTGAGATCTGGGGACAGGGACGAGCACTGGGGGCATCAAGAGGGGAAATGGGGGCCGGAATGGAAACGATCGGAACCCGCGGGACCGAGGTTCCAGGCGCGGAGCTGATGCCTTCGAGAACTGCGCCGCCTGA
>NW_027901695.1:0-236 GCF_054177405.1 Leptonychotes weddellii | reverse complement strand
GAAATCTTTACAGGTGTTTTTTCACTTAGCAAAAAAAAAAAAAAAAAAATCCAAAACCTTATACATCTCTGTCCCCACCGTAAAATACACTTTTCTTAGCTCAGAGGCAGGGAGATACCATGTACTCAGGGAATATTTGCTGAAACAAAGAGTAGAAATGGGAATTTCCCTGAGCATAGGTAAAATGACGATGATATAATAAATAATTGAACTGAACTAAAGAAGTTGACCATAGT
>NW_027901694.1:0-1506 GCF_054177405.1 Leptonychotes weddellii | reverse complement strand
GGACGTCACTCCAGTGGCTAAGCGGGGGGTGGAACCCTCCGGGACAGTGTGGTCTCAGCACCCTCGGGGTCACAGAAAGACCGGGGGTGCCTGAGTGTGGCAGAGCTCCCAGGTAATGCAGCAGGGAAGCCGGCTGCAGAGATAGAGCCCAGGCGCGGGCTCTCAGCTCGGGGTTGCCATAAACCGTGATCTGCGGCACAGTCGGGCCACTGCTCCTCCAGCAGGGACCCAACAAGCAGCAGATCCGGGGACACTCCCCTTCCTCCCCTGGAGAGGAGTGGCGTGGGAGTGCACCGCAAGGATCTGCTGGGTTTGGAGACTCCACCCGGGGTCGGGTGCCAGAGATAGAAATGCACAGTCACAGGCCAGGTGAGCACAGAGTGCAGCTGGAGACCGGTGAGACGGGAGTGACTGACTGCTTTTCTCTGGGGGCTGAGGAGAGGGGCCCCGCGCTCTCAGCTCCTCCAGGGCGGAGATTGGGAGGCCGACATTTTCACTCTTGTCCTCCAAAGCTGTACGGAAAGCTTGCAGGGAACAAAAGCTCCGGAGAGCAAACCCGAGCAGATTACTTAGCCGGGAGGGGGCAAGGGCGGGGCAATTCCGCCTCCGGCAGAGACATTTGGAAACCACGGCAACAGGCCCCTCCCCAGAAGATCAGCGAGAGCAGCCAGCCAAGACCAAGTTTACAGATCAATGAGAATGGCAGAACTCCAGCACTAGGGGAATAATGCACATAGAATCCATGGTTTTTTTACCATGATTCTGTAGTCTTTCAAAGTTAATTTTTTTTTAACTGTCCTTTTTTTTTTTAATTTTTCTTTTTCCCTTCTCCAACCAACATCTTATCAATCCCTTTTTTAAAAAATATTTTTCATTTTTCATTTTTCGAGTCATATTCTATCCCTTCATAGTAGTTACCCTTATTTTTGGTATATATATATATAAGTTGTTCTCTCTTCAAAATTTTGAGATACAGTTTCTTCTAACAGATAAAAATATACCCTAAATCTCTAGTGTATGGCTTTGTTCTAGTCTCCTGCCTGATCACATTCTCTCCCTTTTTTTTAAAAAATCCTCTTCTTTCTTTTTTCAACCAACTTCTTATCATCAATTCCTTTTATAAAATCTTTTATAATTTTCATCTTTACAGTCATATTCCATCCCTTCATCATATTAACCCTTATTTTTGTGCATATATAAGTTTTTCTTTCTTTAAAAGTTTGGGAGGCAATCTCTTCTAACAGACCAAAATATGCCCCAAATCTAGTGTGTGGCACTGATCTATGCACCAGCCTGATCATATTTGATCATATTCTGGTTTGTTTTGTTTTGTTTTTGTTTGTTTTTATCTTTTTCTTTTTCTTTTTTCTTTCTTTCCCTTTCTTTTCCCCCAGTTTCAGGTCTTTTCTGATTTGTTTAGTGTATATTTTCTGGGGATGTTTTTACCCTGTTAGCATTTTGTTCTCTCATTCATCTATTCTTCTCTGGACAAAATGACAAGACAGA
>NW_027901693.1:0-12908 GCF_054177405.1 Leptonychotes weddellii | reverse complement strand
GATATAAAGGTCACACCCAGAAATGAACAGCCTGCATATACAGTAAGAGAGAGGACATTCTGGCAGAAAAAATACATTTTTTGTTATTTAGGAACATCCTTAAAAAGAGATGTGTAAAACCTATGTGATGAAAACTTTAAAATATTCCTGAAAGTCATAACAGAAACAGAACTGCAAAGGTATTTCTTTATCTTATGTAGGATGACTCCACAGCATTAAAATATTGATTCTTCCTGAGTTAACTTATAAATTTGATACACATAAATTTAATGTAAGAATATAAACAACCTTTATTATGAAACTAGAAATTTATTTTATTTTTTTATTTTTATTTTTTAAAGATTTTATTCATTTATTTGACAGAGAGAGACAGTGAGAGAGAGAACACAGGCAGTGGGAGTGGGAGAGGGAGAAGCAGGCTTCCTGCAGAGCAGGGAGCCCGATGCGGGACTCGATCCCAGGACCCGGGGATCATGACCTGAGCCGAAGGCAGACGCTTAACCGACTGACCCACCCAGGTGCCCCGAAACTAGAAAATCTTAATTCTGAAACCAGACAATCTTTATTATGAAGCCAGATATTTTGTTGATGCAAAAATTTATATGGAAAAATAACCATGCAAGAATAGCTAAGAAAACACTGTGAAAGAAAAACCAAGTGGGGCACTACCTCAACCTGTCTTTAAATACAAATTAAACATTTATGATTAAAACCATGTAGTAGTGGCCCATGAGTAGTCAGATAGAACAGTGGAGAGGAGTCAAAGTCCAGAAACAGATGGGTACCTATGGGAACGTAGAATATAATGGAAGTGGTGTCTCAAATCACAAAGATTGTGCTGTAACAATGGAATAACTATTTGGAAATAGCGGTAAATTAGATGGATATCTTGTATGATGAACAAGAATACATTCCAAGTGGTCTGAGATCTAACTGTAGGTCCGACACCACGTATAGAGGAAATTCCTTTATAAATTGGATATAGTCAGGAGAGGGGAGGGGTTTCTTTTGGTTTTAAATACAGAGCCAATAAAAAGTAAAGAGTAATAATTTGACTATATAAACATAAAACAACTTTGCACAGCACAAAACACAATAAACAAAGCTAAAGCCAATGATGAACTAGGAAAAATATTTGCAAAATATATGACAGAGAAAAAGCAAACACTGTGTGTGTGTGTGTATCCCAATATATGTCTATATGTGCATGTGTAATCTTAAAAATTGAGGAAACAAGGACCCAAATCATGGGCAAAAGATATGAATAGACAAATCACCAAAAAAAGTAAAACTTAGGTCCTAAATATACAGAAAAAAATTCAACTTCACTCTTAGTAAGAAATGCAACATAAAGCTACTCTGAGTTACTTCACCCATCAAAAATTTTGAAAACTTGACAACATAATTTGTTGGCAGGTAGGGAACCAGGCAATCTTATGTATGGGGATAAGTAGAAATGTGAATGGGTACAGCCCTGTTGAGGAGAAGCTGGCATATCTAGCAAAACTAGGAAATTACACTAATGATACATCTCCAAAAATATTTTTAAAATACACGTGCAAAGGGTTATTGATGATGTCATTTTTTTTTTTTTTTAAAGATTTTATTTATTTATTTGACAGAGAGAGACACAGCGAGAGAGGGAACACAAGCAGGGGGAGTGGGAGAGGGAGAAGCAGGCTCCCCGCAGAGCAGGAAGCCCAATGTGGGGCTCGATCCCAGGACCCTGGGATCATGACCTGAGCTGAAGGCAGACGCTTAATGACTGAGCCACCCAGGCGCCCCACGTCATTGTTTTAAATAGTATGATCTGGGTACAAACTCAATGTCCAAAAATGTGAGACTGATTAGAAACAACTATGATACATTTACACAGTGGAGCACTATGTCCCTGTACCAAAAAAAGAAAAAAATTGAAGATCTCTGTGAACTGATATGTTGTGATTTCCAAGATACATGATAAAGTGAAGGAAAAAATCAAGGTGCAAAAGAGGATCTACTATGTTATCTTTTATTTAAGATTATTTAAGTAAAAAGTGAAGTCAAGTAACCCAGTAAACCAGATACTCGTTGCTCTCAGGGAAGGCACCTCTGCAGGATTTTCAACTTTTTTTCTGAAATCATATACAGCCAATGCTGTCTCTTTAAAGTATGAGAAAGGTTGCTCCTAATTGTTACAAACTATAAACACACGGAGGAAAATCATGTAAGAACCAACATGATTTCCTCAGCATATTGATATTATTCCCTTCTATTGACAGCATATGAACCAAAAATGCATTGCAGCAGAACAGACTGTTTTGCTAATAATTAGCACTATTTCAAGGAAATGGGTTCCCCTAAGACCAATAAAGTGAATTAGAAGTGCTGCTCTGTCACTTGCTACTTGTGTGCCATGAGCTCACGACTTAATTTCTCTGAGCCTCAGTTGTTTTTTTTTAATATGCAAACCTAAGATATTAGTAATGCTTACCTCGTATGGTTGTTCTGACAATTAACTGAGATAATGCATGTAAATGCCTAGCACACATTCAGTGAAACTATCTATTACCACTGTCTTTGTTAGCATCATGTCCTTCCTTTGGCTGCACCACAGCACTGAGCTCTGAGTCGATGTCATGCAGACAACACAAGTACGCACACGCAGACACACATGAACACGGGCACAAAGAGAAAAGTCCAAACGCTATCCAGTCTTGTATCTCACAGCTCCCTCTCCTTTCCTCCAGGTTGATAATCTTAAGTTACTTTGTACATCAAATTCTTATTTTGATCTTGGGGACTCTGCTCATAAAGTCCCTTCCACTTGAGTATCCCACTCCCCATTTTCAAATCCTATGTCAAGTCTAAACATCCCTTTAGACTTTCCCACATCACTCAGAACCCACTGCGCTTCCGTAGTTCATTGGTCTACAGCAGGCTTGAGTATATTAACCTGTAATGTTCTTCAGCTGTTTTCTGTGTTTACATCATTACAGCAATAAGCTTTCAAGCTCTCCGAGAGCAGGAGCCATCATTTATGCCTCTAATGTACCCACCACAACAACACCTGGCGATGTGTGTCGTGCTTTGTCCATTACCTTCAAGCCTGGATCACGCTGACTTGATTTGAAATATGTCTCACTATATTTTGTAAGTATGTTTCAAGCATAAGGGATCAAGTATTACAGAGTGGTGCAGTAACACTGACTACATAGTTATAAAATCCCACCCCTGAGACTTGGTAACAAGGAATTTATGAATTATATTACACAAATTATGCCATTATATAATTTTGTCTATTAACCTCAAGGGGATGTTATCAGTTGTGGAAATTTTTTGACAGGCTGTCATATTTCAATCCAAGTTATAACAGATTCTGACACTCTAAAAATCTTGATTGAATATGCCAGAAATAGACAGTGACTGTCACTGATGGTCTTGTCTGTGCTGAACTAAATTCATTCCTCAGGGTCACAGCATCACATCTCAGCAATGAGATTTCAACACTGGTTCTGATCCAGGTCAATGAATAAGATATCATGAACCCAGTCTTTACATAGAAATAATAAATGGATTTGGGTTTGCTCCTCTGGCTATCAGGTTCTTTTTTTCACCCCAACCTCCCAATAGTGTAAAGAAAGAAAACACAACTGCAAAATTCTAGATAGAATTGGGAAGGAATAATTTCTTAATCAAAATATAATTCTCCTTGGAAGTCAGGCATAAGTTTAGGGTGCAAAACAAAACAACAACAATAAAATCATAGCCGTGTTGCATGGTTTTCATTATATTAACATAAACTGAAGAGCATTTCTAACTCAACTAAACTGTGCTTTATGGGTAAACAGAATAATAGCGCCCAAAGACATCCACATCTTAATCTCTAGAGCCTGTGAATTGGCAAATACAATTAATTTGAGGACCCTGAGATGGGAAGATTATCCTGGATTATTCAGGTGGGCTCACTGTAATTAGGAAAAGGGAGGCAGAGACAGAGATATGACTACAGAAGACTGGTCAGAAAGGTGCTATGATGTTACTTTTAAATATGGATAAGAGGCCATGAACCAAGGAGTGTAGGGAGCCTCTTAGACACTGGAAAAGGCAATTCAATGATTCTCCCATAGAGCCTCCAGAAAAGGAGGCAGCTTTTTTTCCACCTTGATTTTAGCCAGTGAGACCTGTGTGGGACCTCTCACACATACAGAACTGTAAGATAATATATTTCCATTGTTTTAAGCAACAGAGTTTGTGGTCATTTGTTATGACAGCAAAAAAAAAAAATTATATACTTTACCTGAAATATAGTATAGTCTCTATGAAGGCATAACATTTGATGGCTACTGCTCATTTCCAAAGCCTAACATAGTGCCTGAGCCATAATACACTCTTAGTATATATCCTTTGAACGAAATATTGATAACACCTTTTCTATTTTACCACATAGTCCTACTATACTGTCTACACTCACTCTCCCAATAAGCTTATTCCTTATATATAGGTATCATCAGCATCTCTTGAACCTTGTAGACAGGGAAATATTTAGTAGCTTGTTGAAGATTATCTAGCTATGGTCAAGGCTTGAGACAAAGTCATTTGACTTTCAATCCAGTGGCATTTTCACCATAAGACTGCATGACCACCCAAATGCAGTTTGTGTAAGAAAGATGATGGATTGGCCAAAGTCTCTAAACATGTCTCTAAAACAAGCTAACATTCTCCTTCTAATTACATTTGACTTTGAAGATAATTCAAATTGGGAATAAAATGACAGCATCACACCTTAAAAGAAATGTCTTGCCATTCCACTTAAAAATCTCATCATCCAAAGGGAGAAGGTGCCCCAGGTTCTTTCTCCAGTTACAGAGAACAAAGCATTATCTGATGTAGTGGGTCCTGGAATAGGAACTCCTAGACTTGGCAGTATCATTAGAGGAAAGGTGGCCCCCACTTCAGCACTGCTGAAGAACTACCCCAGAAGCCCGAAGTTCACACCAGAGGCAGACAGGCCCACTACCCCAGAATCACGCCTCCATAGTCACTTTGTGCATGGGAATCCTGCTTGGGTCATCTTTGATACTATCCTGAGCTGCTTTGGTGGCTGTATTAGTATACAGCAATATAACCAATTGCCCTAAAATCTGCTGATTTTAAACAATAATAATCAGTTAACATTTCTCACAGTTTCTGTAGATCATGAATTCAGTAAGGGCACAGTGAGGATGGCCTGTCTGTTTCACAATATCTGGGACCTCAGCTAGACAACTCAAGAGTCTGGGGGCTGCAATCATCTGAGGGCTTGACTGGGGCTGGAGGATCCACTTCTAATGTGGCTCACTCATGTGGCTAACAAGTCAGTGCTGGATATTGACAGAAGACCTCAGTTCCTCTCTATATGGGCTTCTCCATGGGGTTGCATAGTGTCTTCCTGGGATGGCATGTGGCTTCTTCTAGAGTGAATAATCTAAGAGGTCGGAGTAGAAGCTGTAATACATCTTATGACCTAAAGCCAAATACTATCATTTCCACAGTATTCCATTTGTCACATAGGTCAACCCTGATTCAATGTAAAGAGGACTACCCAAAAGCATGAGTATCAGAAAGCAAGGATTATTGGGGGCCGTCTTGGGGGCTGACTATCACATCAACAGAATCAAAACACTTTGCTCTTAGAAAGCATCTTAACAAGTCCTAGAACCAACAATCCTGCCTACTCAGCAGAAAAAATGTGATCAAGACTGTGTGCCTTATCAATCTTAGGTTTCTAAGGGAAACAATCCTTTCTCATTTCCCAACTCCATTGCTCATGCATTCCCTAGGAAGTACTTTCCCTCCTGTGAAGACAATACAGAATATTACTTAGTCAAGATAGGCTAGAAAGGTAAAGGATTGACTGTAACAAACAAAATTCCTGATTTCAGTGGCTTCTTTTAATTAATGTTGCATAGAGCAATGAAGGTCAGTGGTTCTGCTGGAAAGCTCTTCCTTGATAAGTCAGGAGTCCATCTTCTGTATATGACCACCATTGTCATCGGGGAAAGGGGAAACAAGAGTGCGGAGGATTGTCCAGGGAGATTCATAGTCAAACCTGGAAAGAGCGTACATCACTTATACTGGAGTTCAGTCACATGGACCCAACATAACTGCAAGGAAAGTTAGGAAATGCAGTCCTCCTTTGCTCCCAGGAGGAGGAAATGGGATTACTGGGATCTAGACAGCCCACTAATAGTTCTATGCTACACTGCACTATCCAAGTCGATCTGCTACTTTGATCTCAGAGATCTTTTAAAAATCTATCTTAGTTGATCATGTTAATTCTGTTTTCAAACTATTACTCAGAATAAAGACTAAGCTCCATAGCAAGGCACACAATGCCCTTGACCACACTGGCCCTAACTTCTCCCGCCACAATTCTAGTCATCCCCTCCACCTCTTTCAGCCATAATTCTTCCTTCCCTCTGGCCCACTCGTTCACATGGGCATGAGGTTTCAACCTTGGCTCTTAGTTGTATAATGACTGTAAGCAAGTGCTTTAACCTCTCTCAGTCTCAATTTCATCATTTGTAAAATGCATAAAAATAATATCCACCTCAGAGTTATTGTGAAGATTAAGTGAGAAAATATATATAAAGGACAGTACCTGGAACATAGGAGTAACTCAATAAACTCTGGCCATTTGGTTAATTATTTTCCTTCCATTTTTCTATGTGGTCAAACCAATGTGCTTGATGCATAATAGTAATATACCACTTTAATTATTATTGTTAATAAAAATTTCGTATTACTTGGAGAGGAAGCATGAGTGACTGCAAGCTTTGATTTAAGCTCAGTCATACTTGTTGGATTTAATCCCAGGCTTTACCACTTTCTTGCTTGTGAGCTTGAAAAAGCTATTTAAATTTTTTGGAATCTCAGTTTCCAGACTAGGTAAGTCTGTTAAGTGAAGATAATAACTATACTCGTTTCATAGTATTTTTTGAGAATTGATGGATAAAATGAATGTAAAATATTTTTTGATTTCTAGTTCATAATAAATGCTTAATAAATAATAGCTATTATTATTTTACTACTACATTTAATGAATTCCTGCCATGGGCCAAATACTATTCTAGGTATTCTATCTTTAAAATCATTCCTGTTTTAATGAAAAAGAAGTGAGGCTACCAAAAGTTAAGTAACCTCCCCAAGAACACACTGTTATTACATTTGTGTTGAGGCATAAGGACAGGACAGTCGAACTCTGGCATCCATGCACTTTCCATTATATCTTTCTATCTCCCAAATTCAATGAACATTTCTCCAAAAATATGTGTTCGCAGTGGGGGTATTTAAACATAATGAAAGCACATATCCCTGTTATGACTGCGGCAGAATTGGAAACTTGATTTCTACAATTAGAGAGAATGGGAAGTGCAGAATACAAACACAATCCACTGTAGCATGACTTCCAAGGGACCCACCCTGACACATCCCTGAAGACATTGTCCGCGGACGCCAGGGCAGCTCTCCAGCCCTCCCATAAAGAAGCCAAGGGGCATCATGGGCCCTTTCCAGGTTGGTTGGTGTTAGAACTGCTTTAAGAAGTAATCCAAGTTTCCTCTAATCTTGTTACTCAAAGAAACTATACTTGCCCCTACCACCGGCTTTGTTTGGCCAGGACCGGTCCCCTAAAACATTTCAAATGAGGCCTACTATGCCGCCAGCACCCTCATGTCTAAGCTTAACTATCCGTGGCTCCAGCCAGTGAAGAATTTATATAGTGAAGGCATCATGTATCCCTTAGTATTCATTTAGTTTTGCTTTGTTTACTTGTGCGTTTGGGCCTGAATTGGTCAAAACAGATGCTAGGGTGTAAAACCCTTTAAAGGGTTGTTTAGGACATATCTAAAGATTTGCCATTCCAGTAATGTCCTAGGACTTCAGGGTATTGATTTGTTTTTGGAGGTAAATTGATCAGTAAAAGGTTACCCACCCATTCTTCCCATCCAACTTTAAGTATAAATTCTTCCTTGGAGGGGCGCCTGGGTGGCTCAGTCATTAAGCGTCTGCCTTCGGCTCAGGTCATGATCCCAGGGTCCTGGGATCGAGTCCCGCATCGGGCTCTCTGCTCGGCAGGAAGCCTGCTTCTCCCTCTCCCTCTGCCTCTGCTTGTGTTCCCTCTCTTGCTGTGTCTCTCTCTGTCAAAAAAAAAAAAAAATTCTTCCTTGGAGACTTCTCTGGAAATTCCAAGCATGCAGTGACTGCCTATGGGCTAGCACTGCTCATTCCACACTTAGGTACATGGTGGCTTTTGCTATTATTCAGTCAATCAATATTTATTGAGTACTTACTCTATTCCAGACAGTGTTCTAGATTTTGAAGAAACATCAATAAGTAAGACAAAATCCCTACCTTCCTGGAAGGAACTGAGGGTCTAATAAAAGAAGCAGATGGTAAATACAGAGATATTTATAAATGTCAGGAAAAAAAGAAAACTGAAGAAAGGCACAAAGATTTATGGAGAGAGATGATCCTTTTAGTACAATGATCAGGGAAGGCCTCTATAATGAAGTACCAATTGAGCCCAGACCCAAGTAAAGTCAAACCATGTGAATAAATGAGCAAAGAATGTTCAAATGAGAGAGAAAAGTCCTGAGATGTCTACATGCATAGTGTGCTCAAGTAACATAAAGGAAGTTAGTGTGGCTGAAGTCCAGCAAGGGCTAGGGAGAAGAGCAGAAAATAAAGTAAGAAAAAGAGGCAGAGGGAAAAGCAGGTACAACCACTAGATTTTCCTCTAGAAGTAAAGGTAACCCATCGGAGGATCGAAAGCAGGAAAAAGAGATGATATAATACACATTTTCGAAGAATCACTCAGACGTATAGAAGGAAGATCGGAGTCCAGGGTCACTGACAACACTGGAAGCTGGAAGACAGGTTAGGAGGTATTACAGTGGTCCATGGAGAAGACAGAGGTTTGCACTAAGTTTGTCTAACACTGTAACTGACACACAACACTGTATAAGTTTACAGCGTACAGCATAATGACCTGACCTACATGTATTGTGAAATGATTATCACAGTGAGTTTAGTTAACATCTGTCATTTCATACAGATACAAAAAACAAAATGTTTTTCCCTTCTAATGAGAACTCTCAGGATCTACGCTCTAAACAACTTTCAAATCTACCAACAGCAGTGTTAACTCTAGTCATCATGCTGTACATTACATCCCCAGTACTTACGTATCTTATAACTGGAAGTTTGTACCTTTGACCAGCTTCATCCAATTTCCCCATCCCCATATCCCACTTCCAAGAACCACAAATCTGATCTCTTTTTTCTATGAGTTTTGTTTTTTGTTTTTGTTTTCATATTCCACATACAAGTGAGGTCATCCAATATTAGTCTTTCTCTGTCTGACTTATTTCACTTCACATAACGTCCTCAAGGTCCAACCATGTTGTCACAAATGTCAGGATTTCCTTCATTTTTATGGATGAATAATATTCCATTGCATATATATACCACATCTTCATCTGTTCATCCTTTGATGGACACTGAGGTTGCTTCCATGTCTTGGCTATTGAAAATAATGATGCTATGAACACGGGGGTGCAAATATCTCTTTGACATGGTGTTTTCATTTCTTTCAGATAAATTACCAGAAGTGGAATTGCTGGATCATATGATAGTTTTGTTTTTAATTTTTTGAGGAATCTAATATTATTCTTTGACTCTAATGTTGCTTACAATATTTTATGTGTTTTTGCTTCATTTCCAAGTGAGATTATAAGTAATCACTAGCTGAGATGGGGCTCCCCGAGAGGGAGATGGGCATGAGTGCTGATAAAAGGGTGGGATTGACATGGTTGCCCCAAATGACTTTTCTTAGTAGTTCCCAGAGCATTTGGAACAAAGTTGTGTGATGTACAAGACAGAACTCAATATGTGCTAGTTGAAAAAATGATGTATATGTTTCTAACTGGCACATTGAAAGTTGGGTTAGCATAACCTTGGGCAGTCTTTCTGCTGCAAGTGTAATTCTTAGTGCATAAAACATCCTTTGGAGGTATGATGGGAGGCTTCATAGATTAGGATAAATACAGAATCTGTGGTGAGGCTGTACAGTGAGGAGTGGGGGTTCCAGAAAGCCAGTATAGGACTGACCTATGGAAGGAAATATCACTGGAAGTAATGATTAGAAAACTCTATTTTCCAAATGAAAAACAATACCCCCTTTTCCCAATGTATATATATATTTAGATATATTCTTAAATGGCATCATAGAACACATGCTGGTCGCTTTTTTTTTTTTCTCCCCTGTGCTGGCTCTTCTACTTCCGATGCTTTGCCCCTTCCTCTTCTCCTCCTCCTCCCTGCCCCCATCCAAATTACTCCCACCTCTACGACAGGCCCCGCCAAGTATCTATACTTGTGTTAAAATTGCAATTTGTTTCTTTTTAACATTTTTCACCAAGCCCTTATGATCACTTACCAACACATACACATATATATGTGTGTGTGTCTGTGTGTTTTGCCTATATGGCATAATATTACTATCTGCATCTTGTTCTGTTATTTGCCATATACTAATAAAAATTCCTCCAAACCAACAGGTAAAACTCTAGTTCATTCTTTTTAATAGCTACATAAAATCTCATGGTACGGATGTGCCATAATGTCGTTTGCCATTGTGCTATTTAAAATCAATCTGGTCTTGGTTAAAAAATTTTCCCTTTCCTCTAGACTGGATATGTGGTCTTCTATAATTTTATTCTAAAATATTTATTATTTCACTTTAAAAATACTAAAGCTATTAATTCATGTGAATATTAATTTTGGATATCCAGTGTGGTAGCCACTTGTGCCAACCCTATTTATTAAGTAACCTATCTTTTCTCTCTCGATTGATTATTGGGTTTTTTTTTAAATAGAGTAAATGTTTATATAAAAGTAGTATTTTTTCCTGTATTTTTACTCTCTTCTACCGATCTGTGCATCTAGTGTTATGCTGTTACCACATTTATCTAATGTGCCCTGTGATGTTGCCTAAAGCACGTCTTCCCTCACTTTGCTGCTTTTCACTCCATTTTTGACTACTGTCACACATTTACTTTTTCTTTAAATCATTTTATTCAACTCTCTCAAAGCTTAGATTCTAATTGTAATTACATGGAATGCACATGCATTAGAACTTTTCTATGACATTTGTCTTCCCACTGAAGACTATGGGTATATTTTCCCATTTGTTCCATCCTTATCCCATTTGTACATTTTCTGAGCTTTTCTTACTTATGTTATCCTTAAGTGTTTCATGGTTTGATCTCTGAGATCTTGTCTTAAAGATGCTATTGTGCAAGGGGCATAGTCCTTGCATTGACTTATTTGGGGTAACTTAGGGGCAGTGCGGAGGAGGATCACGTTGGTGGGGATCAATTCTTCCAAGACACCTCAGCACTTCACTTGTCTGATTCACTCGCCAGCCAGGTACTGGGTTTCTAAACACAAAGGGAAAATTTAAGCACTGTTCTCTGTCTTTAGTATCTGCTCTGTTAGTCATTTTAATGTTCTAATTATTGTCATTTCAAGTGCATGTACCATGTGTGGTCCTTATTTTTTCACACAGGTGGTTCTCAGGGAATTACACCAAATGAGGTTTTTGGGCATTTTTCTTTAAAGAGTTATTGTGGGGCAGAAAAGGAGTAGGAACACACATACCAAAATTAATAATATTTCCATTGTAAAGAAATTAAGATATTCACCGTAAGAATTTCCTACATATGTAGACTAACTTTAATGGCAAAAATAAAAATTAACTCATTAGCTATGACTCTCAATTTCTATGCATAAATATGTTTTGTTTTTTATTTGCTAGGCACCTGTGCTAATAAAATCCTTGGATTCCGAGTTTGATAGCAGTCTTAATAAAAGTAAGATTATAGAAGCAGCAATAAAACCTATCATGCATGATTAAGTATGGAGGGGCAAATTAATTTGGCACTGCTTTGACAGAAAATCTCCCTTTATTGTGCTTATATGCCTGTATTTTGTACCAATGGTTTTTGTGATTCCCTAGTTTAATCACGCCTTTAAGGTGATGAGCTACATGCTGATGACAGAATATCAAACTCTAGATGTTTACTCAGAAAATACATAGGATGCATAGCCAGCATAGGATCCCACACTGCCTGTGGCATTTACACAAAAAGGAAGGCCTAATATTTTTAAAAACACTGGATTACTCTATGTTTGAGATATCTCTTTAAGGAAAAATGTTAAGTTTAATACTTTAATAGCAGAAGATGATATGTTTTTACATCTTAAAATTAAGATTGAGAAAGTAAAGTCTATTAAGGGTTAAGGAAAATTGATGGCAAATTATACATCCCATGGTTTCCCCCCAATGTCCACCTTCTATTCCATGAATAATTTTGAGGTGCATGGAGAGTTGGAGACAAAGAGATGGCATTTTTCTTTGAGAGACAGTAGGAAATTCAGAGCAAGGGTAGAATTTAACATCTCTCTTATAGAGATGATTAAGAGTGTGTGCTTATTAGGAGCATGAAATGTGCTGTTAAATCATTTTTGGAATCTAATAATTTTCCAAGTTTATAGGCATCATGATATAATTATGATAAAATGTAATTAAGAAGAGGAGGACGAAACTTATGTTCATATATATATAATGTGTAAGGCAGTTACCTAAAGGTGAATTGGTAGAACTACTAGTTACCTGCTTCAGTGCTTTGGAGGTTACGCTATATTCTAGTGTAAAATAAACAGTCTCCATATAGGCTCTTGTCTTATTCAAATGTGGCTTTCCTATTTCCTTTCTTATATGCAGTGATCAAAGAAACCTTAGTTGATGTCAGTCTCAGGAAATGTAAGATACTATCTAGGTTAATGTATGGCCAGTTTTAGCACAATTTATTTGTGGGAAGATG
>NW_027901692.1:0-236 GCF_054177405.1 Leptonychotes weddellii | reverse complement strand
GGCCACCACCCAGCCCTTCCTTTCCGGAAGGTGGGCAACCCCCACGCCCCCGCTGAGCCAGGCCTGAAGTTCCCTCCGAGCACCCAGGTCAGCAGCCTCTCTGGGGCCACCCTCACTGGACCTTGCAGGGCAGCCCAGAGGCCCTTCCCGCTTTCTCAAAGTGAACGGATATCTGAAGACACAAGATCATGCTCAGGGGATCCTATGCATCAAACCCAGGTTCACCTCGTCCCAGG
>NW_027901691.1:0-236 GCF_054177405.1 Leptonychotes weddellii | reverse complement strand
TGATTTTATACTTCGTTCCAACTCACTGCTTACCTGAAGCTTGATTTCTATGAAAGGCCATGAATAATTTGAAGGGGAAAAGTAAGTCAAGCAAGGGAAGAGGAAAGGACATTTGGTGTAGCACTGAATGTCACAGAACCAGTAAGGTTGAATATTGTCCTAACTGTAGACACCATCCTAAGTGTTAGAGGAAAGCTGTTTTCCTTATAGACTTCATTGTAATTTCAAGTTTTTTT
>NW_027901690.1:0-236 GCF_054177405.1 Leptonychotes weddellii | reverse complement strand
GCTCCAGCATCCTGACCTTCTGTGAACCTGGCACTGTGCTCTGTATTACACCTGAATCCTTATTTAAGCCTCACAAAGACCCTATTACATAGGTGTGCTGAGCACACTCAAGAAAACACTTTCTTTAAGTCAAAAAGAGAAAGACATGTATCATATGATCTCACTGATATGAGGAATTCTTAATTGCAGGAAACAAACAGGGTTGCTGGAGTGGGGGGTGGGGTGGGAGGGATGGG
>NW_027901689.1:0-236 GCF_054177405.1 Leptonychotes weddellii | reverse complement strand
GGAAGCCCCGCTCAGGCGCAGCCTATCAGAAGCCCCCAGGACGTTCTTCAGACTACACATGTCCAGCCTTCAACCCAGACTTTCAGGTCAGAATCTCTGGGGAGGAGACCTAGAGAATCCGCATTTTTTAACCAGCTCGGCAGCCAAGCCCAGAGCTGGAGGGTAGGGGCACCGACAGATGCGATGGGCCACAGCCGTCCCTCCCGCCGCCCGTCCCGGGGGCACCCACCCATGTC
>NW_027901688.1:0-236 GCF_054177405.1 Leptonychotes weddellii | reverse complement strand
TTTTTTTAAAGATTTTATTTATTTATTTGAGACAGAGAGAATGAGAGAGAGAGAGCACATGAGAGGGGGGAGGGTCAGAGGGAGAAGCAGGCTCCCTGCCGAGCAGGGAGCCCGATGCGGGACTCGATCCAGGGACTCCAGGATCATGACCTGAGCCGAAGGCAGTCGCTTAACCAACTGAGCCACCCAGGCGCCCCTGACATACCTTCTTAAGTTTATTTTCCTTTAACAGAGAT
>NW_027901687.1:0-236 GCF_054177405.1 Leptonychotes weddellii | reverse complement strand
TTTATTGCATGAACGTTTTCCCCAGCCAAATATATTCGGTTCTCTGAAGTGAGATCCTTGGACAGAAAAATAGTCATTCATATATGCAACGCATTCTGTAGTTTCCAAAGCACTTTCGTAAGCAGGACAAAAATAATGTATCGTGTTACTAATGTATTAGACAGTGTGCCAAGCACTGAGCTGCACTCCTGTGAGGGGGGTTTCATTATTACTCCCATTTTGCTGATGAAGAAACT
>NW_027901686.1:0-236 GCF_054177405.1 Leptonychotes weddellii | reverse complement strand
GTGCTGTGGATACTGCTGGCCCAGGGGCTACAGTTTGAGAATCCCTCCTCTGGGCCCGGAATAGACTTGGCTCCTGCATTAAAACTCGAATTTCTTCTACCTGCAGGATGTGGCCGGGAGCCCCTGATTCCCGCGACAAACACTTCACAGTCTCCTAAGATCAGATCAAACAGTGTGAAATCACCACTCTTGCCATTTCCTATGGTCTAGCTTCATCTCTGTTGGGTCTAAACAGC
>NW_027901685.1:0-236 GCF_054177405.1 Leptonychotes weddellii | reverse complement strand
TGAGGAGGGCACATTCTGCATGGAGCACTGGGTGTTATGCACAAACAATGAATCATGGAACACTCCATCTAAAACTAATGATGTAATGTATGGGGATTAACATAAGAATAAAAAAAAATAAATTAAAAAAAGATATGCGCAGTGCTCATTACATCGTACATGCCCTCCTTAATGTCCATCACCCAGCTACCCCCTCCCTCTGCCCTCCTCCCCTCCAGCAGCATTTTAATCTGAAT
>NW_027901684.1:0-236 GCF_054177405.1 Leptonychotes weddellii | reverse complement strand
ATTATCACTTAAATTTTTTTCCAAAAAACAAAGACACGACTCTTACTGCCCAGAAACCTTCAAGAGAGGACGCAAAAATAACCTGGATACAAAGTGAGCCGCGAAAAAAAAAATTATCCGAGATGAAAGCCCTGTTAGCGTTAGTGTTTCAAACGAGTCTCCCTGAGAACAATGACTTAATGTTGCTCACCACTATATTCCACGCGCATAAGCAGTGCCTGCACGTAGTAGGCGAT
>NW_027901683.1:0-236 GCF_054177405.1 Leptonychotes weddellii | reverse complement strand
TCGGGGAGGGCGATGCGCGGGTCGGGGAGGGCGGTGGGCGGGTCGGGAGGCTGTACATGTGAGGGAGGTTGCACAGGTGAGAGGGGTTGTCAAGTCAGACAGGGAGGCTGTGAGGTCGGAGACAGATTGTTCAGGTGAGGGAGGAGGGCTGCGTGGATCAGAGGGGAAGGGTGTGCAGGTCGAGCTGGTCAGGGGCTGGCTCGTGAGGCTGACGCCCTGAATCACGGGCGAAGGGG
>NW_027901682.1:0-1506 GCF_054177405.1 Leptonychotes weddellii | reverse complement strand
TTGAGGTTTTGATTTGGATTTCCCTGATGCTGAGCGATGTTGAGCACTTTTTCATGTTTCTGTTGGCCATTTGGATGTCTTCTTTGTAGAAATGTCTGTTCATGTCTTCTGCCCATTTCTTGATTGGATTCTTTGTTCCTTGGGTGTTGAGTTTGATAAGTTGTTTATAGATTTTGGATACTAACCATTTATCTGATATGTCACTTGCAAATATCTTCTCCCATTCTGTCGGTTATCTTTTGGTTTTGTTGACTGTTTCCTTTGCTGTGCAAAAGCTTTTTATCTTGATGAAGTCCCAATAGTTCATTTTTTGCTCTTGCTTCCCTTGCCTTTGGTGATGTTTCTAGGAAGAAGTTGCTGCGGCTGAGGTCGAGGAGGTTGCTGCCTGTGTTCCCCTCAAGGATTTTGATGGATTCCTGTCTCACATTTTGGTCTTTCATCCATTTTGAGTCTATTTTTGTGTATGGTGTAAGGAAATTGTCCAGTTTCATTCTTCTGCATGTGGCTGTCCAATTTTCCCAGTACCATTTGTTGAAGAGACTTTTTTCCATTGGATATTCTTTCCTGCTTTGTCAAAGATTAGTTGACTATTATAGAGTTGAAAGTACATTTCTGAGTTCTTTATTCTGTTCCATTGATATATGTGTCTGTTTTTGTGCCAGTACCGTACTGTTTGGTGATTACCCCCAAACTGCTAGAACTCATACAGGAATTCAGTAAAGTGGCAGGATATAAAATCAATGCACAGAAATCATTTGCATTTCTATACACCAACAATGGGACAGAAGAAAGAGAAATTAAGGAGTCAATCCCATTTATAATTGCACCAAAAACCATAGGATACCTAGGAATAAATCTAAACAAAGAGGCAAAGGATCTGTACTCAGAAAACTATAAAATACTCATGAAAGAAATTGAAGAAGACACAAAGGAATGGAAAAACGTTCCATGCTCATGGATTGGAAGAACAAATATTGTGAAAATGTCTATGCTATATAGAGCAATCTACACATTTAATGCAATCCCTATCAAAATACCATCAATTTTTTTTGCAGAAATGGAGCAAATAATCCTAAAATTCGTATGCAACCAGAAAAGATCCCAAATAGCCAGAGGAATGTTGAAAAAGAAAACCAAAGCTGGTGGCATCACAATTCCAGACTTCAAGCTCTATTACAAAGGAATTTAGTTTCTGATCATAAAATGAAATTCCTTTAAAATCATGAGTATCTCTCTTTTTTTTTTGGACTTTTTTATTGTTATGTTAATCACCATACATTACATCATTAGTTTTTGATGTAATGTTCCATGATTCATTGTTTGTGCATAACATCCAGTGCTCCATGCAGAACATGCCCTCTTTAATACCCATCACCAGGCTAACCCATCCTCCCACCCTCCTCCCCTCTAGAACCCTCAGTTTGTTTTTCAGAGTCCATCATCTCTCATGGTTTGTCTCCTGCTCCGATTTGCCCCCTTTCATTCTTCCCCTCCTGCTATCTTCTT
>NW_027901681.1:0-236 GCF_054177405.1 Leptonychotes weddellii | reverse complement strand
TTCTGGGAGGTCAGCATCTCTCTCCAGAAGGGCCTGGCCTGACCCCTTCATCCTAGGGTAGCATCCCCCCAGCATCCCCAGCACCCAGTGTCTCCTTAAGAAACAAGTCTGGGCAAGGTGGGCTCCTGGAGGGCTCAGACCATGCCCCCCATCTGCCCCATGGAATGCCAATGCTTAGCCCAGAGCCGGGCACATGGGAGCCTCTTGACCGCTATGTGGACATAGGGCTGGATGGA
>NW_027901680.1:0-236 GCF_054177405.1 Leptonychotes weddellii | reverse complement strand
TGAGGGGCACCTGAGTGGCTCAGTCGCTTAAGCCTCTGACTCTTGATTTTGGCTCAGGTCATGATCCTGGGCTCCTGGGATCGAGCCCCACATTGGGTTCCCGGCTCAGCAGGCAGTCTGCTTCTCTCCCTCTCCCTCTGCCCACTCACGCTTGCACGTGTTCTCTCTCACTAAAATAAATAAAATAAATCTTTTTTTTTAAATGACATCTATGAGATCCCTATATGTAAGTGTAT
>NW_027901679.1:0-236 GCF_054177405.1 Leptonychotes weddellii | reverse complement strand
TTGTTTCCATGAGCTTTTAGTGAGATCTCCAGACACCGGATGTTTGAGGATCCTGCGTCTTCTAGAGCAAGGTGAACTGCTACATTTGGCTCAGGGCCCCCCAGCAGCTATTTCCTTCCAAGCATCTCAAGTGTTTCACTCTGTACGTGCACAGCTGTGTGTTTAGCCAAACACTTATGGAGACATCGATGCATATCTTCAGTACTCTTTTCCTGTTTGCTCTCTTCTCTTCAGTA
>NW_027901678.1:0-236 GCF_054177405.1 Leptonychotes weddellii | reverse complement strand
TCACATTTAAACCACTATGTTATTCTTCAAGGCCCTGAGGTGTGTTGCTCTGGAGCTATTTAGAGAGTGGAAGTGTTCTAGGACTCTTTCACGTTTGTATAGAACTTCAGTTTTTGAAATATTTAAACATACATTAATTTCATTGGACCGCACAATAATTCGTGAGGTAGGCAGTATGATCATTAAGCCCATCTGACAGATAAAGGCACTGAGATTCAGAGTGGTTAATTAATTAG
>NW_027901677.1:0-236 GCF_054177405.1 Leptonychotes weddellii | reverse complement strand
GGGACTCCAGGATCATGACCTGAGCCGAAGGCAGTCGCTTAACCAACTGAGCCACCCAGGCGCCCCTGTGTTTCACCTTTATAACTATAATCCATCTGGAATTGATCTTTGTGTATTACATGATGTAGGGGTCAGCATTCCTTTTTTTTTTCCTTTTAAACATATGCATCTCCAGCTGTGGCTCATACGTTTGATCTGTGTAGTTCTAAAGTATTTTCTAATTTCTTTTTTTTTTT
>NW_027901676.1:0-236 GCF_054177405.1 Leptonychotes weddellii | reverse complement strand
TCCCCATCAGTACGAGTAGAGGTGTGTGTGTGCATAGAGGGAGGGGGAGAGATAGCAAGCCAAAGGAAGATCAGACACGAAGCTGTAGAGTTCATCACCAGTGCAGCTGGTTTATGACCTATGACATGCTGGAATAATGTTCTACATTTTTTTTTACTCCTTTTATAGTCTGTCTAACTCTATCCTTTTTTTTTTTTTTTTGCAGATTTGGAAAACTTTAATGTCTCCATAGTCAT
>NW_027901675.1:0-236 GCF_054177405.1 Leptonychotes weddellii | reverse complement strand
GTAGACACCCTGAAACACTAGTTTACTGTACATTCTATCCAGCAAGTTAGTCACTCGGCCCACGTGTGCTCAGCACTTACTGTACGCCTTGCCGCACACCACACAGGTTTAATTGAGCCGCAGTTATATTAACCAAAATGCCACAGAAAGTTCTAGTGTCCTAGGAAAGACTCAGAGTGTCTCCAATGCACATGTGCCCCCAGTCTCCCTGCAGTGGAGGCTGCATGCTGAGATGC
>NW_027901674.1:0-236 GCF_054177405.1 Leptonychotes weddellii | reverse complement strand
AGGTGAATGAATTGGGTAAGGAAAGGTTGATAGTTGGGCATTATCCATAGTTTCTATAAGTAAAACAGAAGACAAGACTATTGATAATAATTTGAATCAACAATATATTGCCATACAATGGTAGTAGTGTTGGCTATTTTAGAAGCCCAGGTGGGAAGACAGATTACCTGAGTTCAAATTCAACTGCTGTTTATAAGCTGTGTGACCTTGGGCCAATTACTTTACTTCTTTTTTTT
>NW_027901673.1:0-236 GCF_054177405.1 Leptonychotes weddellii | reverse complement strand
TGAAAGGCACCCTCCCTGCACCAGGAGGTAGAGAGACCCCCCTCATCACCAGAAAGGAAATTTAGGGCCGAGAATGTTGTATAAATAAATCCTATTACTTCTTCACTAATTCACTACCCCAAGCCCAAACTTGATCAAGTCAATTGTCTTGTCTAAAAGGTATAAAAAGCTGCCTGCTTTAGTCACTTCTTTGAGTCTCGTATTTCTATGAGCTCCCATACGTATGAATTGTTTGT
>NW_027901672.1:0-236 GCF_054177405.1 Leptonychotes weddellii | reverse complement strand
GAAGGAAGACAGAAGCCTCCAGGACCAGCGGAGACCCCCATCCGGAAATGGACCCACATGGGATGGGTGGACATGTCCTCTTCAGAAACTGTCTCACCGAGAATGGGGGGGCGGGCACAGAGTGACACAGCTAGCAGAATCCTCTCTGTGCACCGACCTGATTAGATATACCCTGTGCTACTGGATTTTCATTTCCCCTGATATACACATTCAGAAATCATTCAGAAATCATCCAG
>NW_027901671.1:0-1506 GCF_054177405.1 Leptonychotes weddellii | reverse complement strand
AGGCCGCTCACCCAGGCGCAGCCTCCCACCCGCGGGCGTTTTCGAGGACCTGGCCCCGAGAGCGAGGCGCCGCGGAGGGACAGCCCCACTGAGAGCCCCGGGAGCAGCGGGCCGAGGCCGGTGAGTCGGCCGCGGGCTCCACCGCGGGGCTGTGGGCGCAGCGGCGGCGCAGGGTCGGCGGAGGGGGCGGGCCATGCCTGTGCCCTGACTGTGGTCTGGCCTGGGCCTTCACTTTCCCCCGGCCTCTGCTCACCCCGGCCTCCCCTGTTCACCCCGGCCTCTGCTCACCCCGGGCTCCCCTGTTCACCCCGGCCTCCCCCGTTCACCCCGGCCTTACCCCCTCACCCCAGCCTCCCCGCTCATCCTGGCCTCCTTCCTCTCACCCCAGCTTCTCCCCTTGACCCCGGTCTCCCCTCTTGACCCCACCTTTACCTCCCTGTTGCCTCCCCCTCCCCCTGGCCCGATGTGGCCGGCTGCTTGTTGTCTTGAGGAAGGGCAGGTGAGGGCGCTAGGGTCAGTCGAGGGGAGGCAGCAGGTTGGCGGACACATGTTTGTGCTTCCCGTGGGGTCCAGGTGCTGACAGTGGCCCCGCGGGGCCCCTTGCTGCGGGCTGCCCAGGGCTCCGAGGCCTCCAGGAGGAAGCTGCAGGGTCAGCCTCACCCTGGCCTGCGCCCACACCAGCGATCGGGCAGCACGCGTTGACTGGGGTGCCAGTGGCTCGCCGTCTCCAGAGGAGCGGAGCTGCCGGGGAGGGTATCTGTAGGAAGAGATCTGCTGTAAGGGGTGGAGGCCGCGGACGAGGCCGAGGGGCCCCGGGAGCCCATGGCGGAAGCCCCGGTCAGAGCCGGCAGGCTGGCACCCAGGGTGAGCCGGTATTCCCGTCCCTGTTGGAAGGCGGGAAGAGACCAGCCTCCCAGCCCAGCAGTTAGGCGGCATGGCTTACCTCTTTCTTCCACTGACCACACCAGGCCCACCCACCCTGGGGACGGGGAGCTGCCTCTCTCAGCCCCGCAATTCCCACAGGCGCCATCTCGGACACAAACTGGGGTGCCTGTGGCCCGGCCGTCGCAGCGTCTGTATGTGAAGCACGGGTGTGTGTTGGCCTCTTGATGAGGCTCTCGGGAGCGCAGCCCGGTGTCCCTGGGGCAGGAGCAGGGCCCAGGGCACAGCCACCACATGTGACCAGAGTCCGCTCTGCCCACAGCTCCTGACCTCTGCCAGACCCGGGACACTCCACCGGCTTTGTGACCACACACAAACCGGTGCGTAGAGTCTGATTAAACTCTGACGGGGTGAGTTGTGAGAGGAAGGAGAAGGCAAGGACAGTCAGAACAACCATTGTTCTTTTCTTTTTTAATTTTAATTTTATTTTATTATGTTCTATTAATCACCATACATTACATCATTAGTTTTTGACGTAGTGATCCATGATTCATTGTTTGCGTATAACACCCAGTGCTCAGTGCAGAACGTGCCCTCCTTAATGCCCATCACCAGGCTAACCCA
>NW_027901670.1:0-236 GCF_054177405.1 Leptonychotes weddellii | reverse complement strand
TGCCTTAACACTCTGCTCTTAATGCATACACATTTTTAAATTAACTAACTTAGAAATAGTCACATGCCGCTGTGAATTGTGTAAGATTGTTGAATCACAGACCTGTATCTCTGAAAAAAATAATACATTACATGTTAAAAAAAAAAAAAGAAGAAGAAGAAGAAGATAGCAGGAGGGGAAAAATGAAGGGGGGAAATCGGAGGGAGAGATGAACCATGAGAGACTATGGACTCTGA
>NW_027901669.1:0-236 GCF_054177405.1 Leptonychotes weddellii | reverse complement strand
TTTCCCTTTCCTCCAGGACCTTCGCAGGGTCTGACACCGGTTAATGCAGAGCGGAGCGTCTGTGGAACTCCTGCACGCCCAGGCCTCGGCAAGGGGAAG
This sequence comes from Leptonychotes weddellii, assembly GCF_054177405.1. Classification (NCBI taxonomy): domain Eukaryota; kingdom Metazoa; phylum Chordata; class Mammalia; order Carnivora; family Phocidae; genus Leptonychotes; species Leptonychotes weddellii. The sequence goes on along the minus strand of NW_027901669.1, from coordinate 137 downwards.
GGTGTGCTGGCAGGGCAGGGACGGAGCTAGGGACAGCAGAGGCACGGTCCCAGGCCTCCAACTCCGGCTCCTTTGAGGGGTGCTCTGTCCAGGGCTTCCCGTATTCTTCCCTCGCAGTGGTTTGGAGAAGGGGAGGT
>NW_027901668.1:0-236 GCF_054177405.1 Leptonychotes weddellii | reverse complement strand
TCAGTAGAAATTTTCAAGTGCCAACAGTGTGCCAAAATCTATGAAAAAAGAAAGTGGGGTGCCTGGGTGTCTCAGTCGGTTAAGCGTCTGCCTTCGGTTCAGGTCATGATCCCAGGGTCCTGGGATAGAGCCCCACATCGGGCTCCCTGCTCAGCAGGGAGTCTGCTTCTCCCTCTCCTTCTGCCCCTCCCCCTGCTCGCTCTCTCTCTTGCTCTCTCTCTCTCTCTCAAATAAAT
>NW_027901667.1:0-236 GCF_054177405.1 Leptonychotes weddellii | reverse complement strand
TCCTGTGATATCTTTGGGAGGCATGAGATCTAGCTTTCTTTTCCAGCATGTGAAGATGCCTCGGTCCCAGATGGCTTTTGCCACCAGCCAGATGGCCTCTGCATACTGGAAAGATGTGCCACTAGAGCTCCTAGTTCTCTTTTTGTGAAAGCTCAAGTTACCCATGGCTGTTCCTGACCACATTTCTTTTTTTTTTTTTGTATTTTTATTTATTTATTTATTTATTTATTTTTATT
>NW_027901666.1:0-236 GCF_054177405.1 Leptonychotes weddellii | reverse complement strand
CTATTCTTCTGTTATTGCACCCAAGGCTATGATCAACTTCTGGTCTGAGAGCAAGTCCATCTCCTTTGCAGGCTGTGTGACCCAGCTCTTTCTCTTTGCTTTGTTCATTGTGGCTGAGGGATTTCTCTTGGCAGCCATGGCTTATGACCGCTTCATTGCCATCTGCAACCCACTCCTCTACTCTGTCCAGATGTCAACTCGTCTCTGCAGTCAGTTGGTGGCTGGTTCCTATTTTT
>NW_027901665.1:0-236 GCF_054177405.1 Leptonychotes weddellii | reverse complement strand
TCCAGAGAAAACCATGGAAGTAAGGATAATATTTCTCAACTGTACCTTATAGTTAACATGTGTGTCTACTAGGAAAGAGATTCCCAGTAGAAATTCCCACTATTGGGAGACACATCCCCCTGACAACGCGAGTGCCCTGTGGGGCTTAGGAGGGAGTATCCCCAAGCAAGCATCGTCCATAGTCTGACTGTAATAGCACCCTGGGTGCATAAACTTAGGCACGTCAGTGTACTTCC
>NW_027901664.1:0-236 GCF_054177405.1 Leptonychotes weddellii | reverse complement strand
TAAAAAGCAAGTGAAGGGTTAGGGAAATGTAAATAGCCAATCTGTGTAGCAACATGGACAGTAAATATATTACATGGACATTGCCATTGTCACCACCCCTTCATGGTGGACTTGGCCAGTCTGACATGATACTTCTTAAAACATTGTTTCATGCAGCTACTTCCTATTAATCAAAATGGATCCATTTGCCATCCCTGGTGTAGCATTTGATTTGGGAAGGAATGGAGGGGGAAGAG
>NW_027901663.1:0-236 GCF_054177405.1 Leptonychotes weddellii | reverse complement strand
TCCAGGGAAAACCATGGAAGTAAGGATAATATTTCTAAACTGTACCTTATAGTTAACATGTGTGTCTACTAGGAAAGAGATTCCCAGTAGAAATTCCCACTATTGGGAGACACATCCCCCTGACAACGCGAGTGCCCTGTGGGGCTTAGGAGGGAGTATCCCCAAGCAAGCATCGTCCATAGTCTGACTGTAATAGCACGCTGGGTGCATAAACTTAGGCACGTCAGTGTACTTCC
>NW_027901662.1:0-236 GCF_054177405.1 Leptonychotes weddellii | reverse complement strand
GACAGGGCACACACGTCGTCTCTTTCGACCACACGAAACGCTTCTCCCTCGGGCGGAGGCCAGGGCAAACCTACAACCCACGGTTCCGGAGGGCTGGGGCTCTTCCCCTCCTTTCTATGGGCCTTGGCGGGAATGCAGGATGGGACGGTGGGCGTGGGGGAGGCAGGGATGCTGGTGCTGGAAGACCAGGGGTGGTCCCGGGGTCTCTGCAGGCCGGTGGTCCGGACGGCAAGCAG
>NW_027901661.1:0-236 GCF_054177405.1 Leptonychotes weddellii | reverse complement strand
TCCAGAGAAAACCATGGAAGTAAGGATAATATTTCTCAACTGTACCTTATAGTTAACATGTGTGTCTACTAGGAAAGAGATTCCCAGTAGAAATTCCCACTATTGGGAGACACATCCCCCTGACAACGCGAGTGCCCTGTGGGGCTTAGGAGGGAGTATCCCCAAGCAAGCATCGTCCATAGTCTGACTGTAATAGCACGCTGGGTGCATAAACTTAGGCACGTCAGTGTACTTCC
>NW_027901660.1:0-1506 GCF_054177405.1 Leptonychotes weddellii | reverse complement strand
TAACCACTAAGGAAATTGAAGCAGTCATCAAAAATCTCCCAACAAACAAGAGCCCAGGGCCAGATGGCTTCCCAGGGGAATTCTACCAAACATTTAAAGAAGAATTAATACCTATTCTTCTGAAGCTGTTTCAAAGAATAGAAATGGAAGGAAAACTTCCAAACTTATTTTATGAGGCCAGTATTACCTTGATCCCAAAACCAGACAAACACCCCATCAAAAAGGAGAACTACAGACCAATATCCCTGATGAACATAGATGCAAAAATTCTCACCAAAATACTAGCCAATAGGATCCCATGGTACATTAAAAGGATTATTCACCATGACCAAGTGGGATTTATTCCTGGGTTATAAGGTTGGTTCAACATCCGCAAATCAATCAATGTGATACAATACATTAATCAAAGAAAGAACAAGAACCACATGATCCTCTCAATGATGCAGAAAAAGCATTTGACAAAGTACAGCATCCTTTCTTGATCAAAATTCTTCAGAGTGTAGGGATACCTACATACCTCAATATCATAAAAGCCATCTATGAAAACCCACAGCGAATATCATTCTCAGTGGGAAAAAACTGAGCTTTCCCCCTAAGGTCGGGAATATGGCAGGGATGTCCACTATCACCACTGCTATTCAGCATAGTACTAGAAGTCCTAGCCTCAGCAATCAGACAACAAAAAGAAATAAAAGGCATCCAAATTGGCAAAGAAGAAGTGAAACTCTCACTTTTTGCAGATGATATGATACTGTATGTGGAAAACCCAAAATACTCCATGCCCAAACTGCTAGAATTCATACAGGATCAGTAAAGTGGCAGGATATAAAATCAATGCACAAAAATCAGTTGCATTTCTATACATCAACAAGACAACAGAAGAAAGAGAAATTAAGGAGTCGATCCCATTTATAATTGCACCCAAAAATCGTAAGATACCTAGGAACAAATCTAACCAAAGAGGCAAAGGATCTGTACTCAGAAAACTATAAAATACCCATGTTAAAAATTGAGGAAACACAAAGAAATGGAAAAATGTTCCATGCTCATGGATTTGAAGAATAAATATTGTGAAAATATCTATGCTACCTAAAGCAATCTACACATTTAATGCAATCCCTATCAAAATACCATCAGCTTTTTTCAAAGAAATGGAACAAATCATCCTAAAATTTGTATGGAACCAGAAAAGACCCCAAATAGCTAGAGGAATGTTGAAAAAAAAAAAAAAGAAAGAAAAGCAGGTGGCATCACAATTCCAGACTTCAAGCACTATTACAAAGCTGTAATCATCAAGACATTATGGTCCTGGCACAAAAACAGACACATAGATCAATGGAACAGAATAGAGAGCCCAGAAATGGACCCTCAACTCTATGGTCAACTGATCTTTGACAAAGCAGGAAAGAATGTCCAATGGAAAAAAGTCTCTTCAACAAATGGTGCTGGGAAAATTGGACAGCCACATGCAGAAGAATGAAACTGGGCCATTTCCTCATACCACAC
>NW_027901659.1:0-236 GCF_054177405.1 Leptonychotes weddellii | reverse complement strand
TACATTACATCATTAGTTTTAGATGAAGTGTTCCATGATTCATTGTTTGTGCATAACACCCAGTGCTCCATGCAGAACGTGCCCTCCTCAATACCCACCACCAGGCTAACCCATCCCCCCACCCCCCTCCCCTCTAGAACCCTGTTTGTTTTTCAGAGTCCATCGTCTCTCATGGTTCGTCTACCCCTCCGATTTCCCCTGCTTCATTCTTCCCCTCCCGCTACCTTCTTCTTCTT
>NW_027901658.1:0-236 GCF_054177405.1 Leptonychotes weddellii | reverse complement strand
TGGTAACCTTTGAAGCACAAAAGTTTTTAATTTCTTTTTTTTTTTTTTTTAAAGATTTTATTTATTTATTTGAGACAGAGAGAATGAGAGAGAGAGAGCACATGAGAGGGGGGAGGGTCAGAGGGAGAAGCAGACTCCCCGCCGAGCAGGGAGCCCGATGCGGGACTCGATCCAGGGACTCCGGGATCATGACCTGAGCTGAAGGCAGTCGCTTAACCAACTGAGCCACCCAGGCG
>NW_027901657.1:0-236 GCF_054177405.1 Leptonychotes weddellii | reverse complement strand
TCAGAATGGTTTGATCCCTATCCAGCTGAATTCCTGAGAGGAGACGAAATCCAGGTCTCCTACTCCTCCACCATCTTGCTCCGGCCTTGAGCACCACGTGTTTATAGTAGACGTTTCTGAGTGAAGACATTTTGTGATAATGTCCTTTCTCCCTCCTTCCTTCCTTCTTTCCTTCTCCCCTTCCTTCTTTGTTTCCCTTTATTTCTTCCTTCCTTCCCATTCATCTATTTTTTTTT
>NW_027901656.1:0-236 GCF_054177405.1 Leptonychotes weddellii | reverse complement strand
CCTCAAGTCCTCCGGCTGTGCTGTTCCCTCCGCCTCCAGGCTTGTCCCTTCTCTCCCACCTCCTTATCCTTCAAACTGCAGCTGGAATGTCACTCCCACATATAGGGAGCACCTACTGTGTGACAAGCGCTGTTCTGGCCATGATTACACAGCAGCGAACAAAACTGACAGAATCCTCTGTCTTTTTTTTTTTTTTTTTTAAAGATTTTATTTATTTATTTGAGACAGAGAGAATG
>NW_027901655.1:0-236 GCF_054177405.1 Leptonychotes weddellii | reverse complement strand
CGCCTGGGTGGCTCAGTTGGTTAAGCGACTGCCTTCGGCTCAGGTCATGATCCTGGAGTCCCGGGATCGAGTCCCGCATCGGGCTCCCTGCTCGGCAGGGAGTCTGCTTCTCCCTCTGACCCTCCTCCCTCTCATGCTCTCTGTCTCTCATTCTCTCTCTCTCAAATAAATAAATAAAATCTTTAAAAAAAAAAAATAAAAGTAGCATTTTAAAATCATATTTAATGTTTTGTGGT
>NW_027901654.1:0-236 GCF_054177405.1 Leptonychotes weddellii | reverse complement strand
CCCCTAAAGATTCTATCATAAAGTAAAAATGCTTATTACCATGTCCTCTCAAACTTTTAACATGTGCTGGGAAGAGACATGGTACGTTTAAAAAAAAAAATTGATCGACTCAAGCTTTGGAAGAAAGCTTTTTTTCACCCAGTTTACTATTTGGGGGAAAAAAAAAAGATCTTGTCCATGAATTCCCTAATACATGAAACTCTCAAAGGAAAAGAGTATAAGTACGTAAATGTTTT
>NW_027901653.1:0-236 GCF_054177405.1 Leptonychotes weddellii | reverse complement strand
TCCTGGATCACAAAGCCCAGGAGTCGGCCCAGCAGAGGTAAACTATCCCCAGGAGGCTGGAGAAATGAGGGCCATCCATACAGGGCTTTCTTTCCTTGGGCAAACGGGGGAGGTGTGAGAATACTCCCATGACAATATCTTTTTTCAGCCTGAATTGACAAGTGCTATCTTCGCTAAAATTCCCAGGGGACATTTGCAAACAAGGTGGCTCTACTGGGTCACATGTCACCGTGCTG
>NW_027901652.1:0-236 GCF_054177405.1 Leptonychotes weddellii | reverse complement strand
TCCAGGGAAAACCATGGAAGTAAGGATAATATTTCTAAACTGTACCTTATAGTTAACATGTGTGTCTACTAGGAAAGAGATTCCCAGTAGAAATTCCCACTATTGGGAGACACATCCCCCTGACAACGCGAGTGCCCTGTGGGGCTTAGGAGGGAGTATCCCCAAGCAAGCATCGTCCATAGTCTGACTGTAATAGCACCCTGGGTGCATAAACTTAGGCACGTCAGTGTACTTCC
>NW_027901651.1:0-236 GCF_054177405.1 Leptonychotes weddellii | reverse complement strand
TTTCAGATAAAGGGCTAGTATCCAAAATCTATCAAGGACTTCCCAAACTAAGCACCCAAAGAACAAATAATCCAATTAAGAAATGGGCAGAAGACATGAACATTTTTCCAAAGAAGACATCCAAATAGTCAACAGACACATGAAAAAGTGATTGGTGATTAACATAACACAATAAAAAAAAAATCTCAATAAAAAAAAAAGAACCTTCAAGAGAGACCCAGCCACATGAGTGACCC
>NW_027901650.1:0-236 GCF_054177405.1 Leptonychotes weddellii | reverse complement strand
CTTTCCCTTTCCTCCAGGACCTTCGCAGGGTCTGACACGGTTAATGCAGAGCGGAGCGTCTGTGGAACTCCTGCACGCCCAGGCCTCGGCAAGGGGAAGGGTGTGCTGGCAGGGCAGGGACGGAGCTAGGGACAGCAGAGGCACGGTCCCAGGCCTCCAACTCCGGCTCCTTTGAGGGGTGCTCTGTCCAGGGCTTCCCGTATTCTTCCCTCGCAGTGGTTTGGAGAAGGGGAGGT
>NW_027901649.1:0-1506 GCF_054177405.1 Leptonychotes weddellii | reverse complement strand
CTGTGTAGTCATTTCAGACAATCAATCAGATGTCTGTCTGCCAGATGCTGATCAACAGTTAGCTAAATCTGATATGTTTTTGGAATCAAAAGGACCAAAGAGTCTTAAATGAGATGGAAGATTCACAAATAACATGAAATTGGTACCTAGCCCTGCTGAGGATTTAAATACTGAAAAGCCTGTCTTTTGGGTGAATTTTGCATTCGGAACTAAAATTGCTGTTGAAATCATTTTAGTAATGGCAATTCCTCACATGTGGTCTGATGGAGGGATAGTGAGAAATAAGGCTGGAGAAGCGAGTAGGAGTCAACTTGAAAGATCTTCTAAGTTACATCTTAGGGAAGTTTATTAAACTAATGGTTAAATTAATTCTATTTTTCTCAATTTTCCAAGTTCTCTGAATGAAATTTTGACTCCATTGTATCTGTTTCTTCCAGAGACTAATACAAAAGACCTCCTGCAGGGAGGATAGAAGCTGGAGAAAGGAAGTGAAAGTTTGCTTTATGTTCTGGAAATAAGAAACCCTTTATTAGATACATGATTTAGAAAAATTTTCTCCCAGTCTGTGCCTTGTCTTCTCATTTTCCTAACAGTGACTTTCAAAAAAGCAGAGATTATACATTTTGGTGAGAATTTATCATTTTTCCCTCTTTAGATTGTCTTTTTGTGTCATATCTAAGAAATCTTTGCCTAACAAGATCTTGAATATTTTTCTATGCTTACTTCTAGAAGTTTCACAGTTTTAGCTCCTGTATGTAGGTTTATCATCCATTTTAAGTTTTTTTTAAATTTCATACAAAATAGATTGTCCTTTTTTCTCAATTCATGTCCAATTGTCCAAGCATCATTTATTTAAAACATTCCTCTTTCTTGTCAACCTTGACATCCTTGTCGAAAATCAGTTCATTATATGTTGAGGTTCAATTACTGAACTTTATTTTTTTCATTGATTTATGACCACATTTTTCACTAATGTCACACTCACTTGATTGCTCTTAAATGAGGTAAAGGGAGTCATTGACATGTGTTTGTTTTGTTTTAATTTTGGGAAATTAGAATTCCTTAGTTTCTATATAAATTTCAGAATTAGATTGATAATTTCTACAAAAACTTCTGGAATTTCAATTAGGTTTGGGTCATATTTATAGGTCAACTTGAGCAGAACTCACATATTAATTCCATGAACTATTTTGAGCCATAAATATGGTATATTTCTCCAATTATGAAAGTACGATGGAGTCAATGGTAATACTCAGCTTATTGGCTTGGGTACTGTGTTTTAGGCCTACCAAGTATCCCGTTTCCTTTGTTGCTTCCATGACCTGGATTTTGTTTCAGTTAGTAATGTGCCCAACTGAAGACTTGATTTCCAAGACTCCCATATAGGTAGCTATAACCAATTGGCAGAATTTTTGTCAAAGAGCTATATTAAGTGTCTAGGTGTGGCTTCTAAAAAAGCTGTAGCTTTACTGCTTAGAAGAAGAAGGTAGGGGGGGAAGGGGAGGG
>NW_027901648.1:0-236 GCF_054177405.1 Leptonychotes weddellii | reverse complement strand
GTGAAAGGCACCCTCCCTGCACCAGGAGGTAGAGAGACCCCCTCATCACCAGAAAGGAAATTTAGGGCCGAGAATGTTGTATAAATAAATCCTATTACTTCTTCACTAATTCACTACCCCAAGCCCAAACTTGATCAAGTCAATTGTCTTGTCTAAAAGGTATAAAAAGCTGCCTGCTTTAGTCACTTCTTTGAGTCTCGTATTTCTATGAGCTCCCATACGTATGAATTGTTTGT
>NW_027901647.1:0-236 GCF_054177405.1 Leptonychotes weddellii | reverse complement strand
TAAAATCAAAATAGTATGCCTAGGGCAATTATTCAATTACTCTGTTCTACATTTTAAAATGTACTATATATTTTTACACTGATCTTAGCCAAAAGGCCAAGAAGTGATTATATTTTTGATAATTTTTTAAAGATTGATTTATTGATTTATTTAGAGCATACACTTGTATCACACGTGGGGGAAGGGGGAGAGGGGAGAGGCACCTGATATGGTGCTTGATCTCACAACCCTGAGAT
>NW_027901646.1:0-236 GCF_054177405.1 Leptonychotes weddellii | reverse complement strand
GAAGGAAGACAGAAGCCTCCAGAACCAGCGGAGACCACCATCCGGAAATGGACCCACATGGGATGGGTGGACATGTCCTCTTCAGAAACTGTCTCACCGAGAATGGGGGGGCGGGCACAGAGTGACACAGCTAGCAGAATCCTCTCTGTGCACCGACCTGATTAGATATACCCTGTGCTACTGGATTTTCATTTCCCCTGATATACACATTCAGAAATCATTCAGAAATCATCCAG
>NW_027901645.1:0-236 GCF_054177405.1 Leptonychotes weddellii | reverse complement strand
TCCGGGCTGCAGGGGGAGGCAGACAGGCCCTGCTTGTGGCGTCCTCCCAGCTGCACAAACCAGATCCTTTGGGGTCTACCTCAGGAGGCCAAGGGCTTCACCCTGGGTTCTGAACTGACCTCTGCCCTTGGCCAAGGGGAAGGTGTCCTCCATCTCAGGGCCTCGATCCGGCTGTCTCGTCCACGGGTCTGCCAGCGAGTTGAGGCTGGCCTGAGTCTCCTTCTGCCATTGAACTC
>NW_027901644.1:0-236 GCF_054177405.1 Leptonychotes weddellii | reverse complement strand
GAAGAACATCTACTTCACGGGCAGTTCGGGCCCAGCGCCAAGAGAGCTCTGGGCCCCAAGGCAGTGCTTCTGCACTCCAGCCGCTGGGCGGTCTGGCCGGAAACTCTAGACTGGACCACAAGGTGCCCTCTCCTACAGAAAACACAGGTGGGAAAACCGAGGCCCCGGGGGAACCTACTCGAGCAGCAGTCACCCCACAGAACCGGGCCCCCTACATCAACCTCGACTACTTTATT
>NW_027901643.1:0-236 GCF_054177405.1 Leptonychotes weddellii | reverse complement strand
TTCACGCCTGCATGTGTGTACACACGTGTGCACAGCTGGTGTGAACAGTACACCATGTGTTCCTTGTGCTTGTGTGTGAGCCCATGCGAGTGAGCACTCATGGTATGTACACATGTTCAAGCATGCCTGTGTACACACGTGTGCACGGCTGGTGTGCACAGTACACCGTGTGTACATTGTGCTCGTGTGTGAGCGTGTGTGTGTGAGTACTCACAGTATGTACGCGTGTTCAAGCA
>NW_027901642.1:0-236 GCF_054177405.1 Leptonychotes weddellii | reverse complement strand
GTTTCCCAGTCAAGGACAACACAAACTCCATAATATTCTTCCTCCATCTCTATGGTCCATTCTTTTTTCAAAATGAGTATTAAAGACAACAACTTAATTTGTTGTTTGATGCTACATGAGATTTAAAATATTTTGTATTTTTCCTTTTTTTAAAAAAAATCAACTTGTCTTCGTTTGCCTTTAAATAGCCTTACTATCTAGGGGCGCCTGGGTGGCTCAGTTGGTTGGGCGACTGC
>NW_027901641.1:0-236 GCF_054177405.1 Leptonychotes weddellii | reverse complement strand
TGCCCACCCCTCCACTGCAGGCCTGAGGATCCGGCTGTTCAACTTCTCCCTGAAGCTGCTTACCTGCTTGCTCTACATCGTCCGAGTCCTGCTCGACGACCCAGCCCTGGGGATTGGATGGTGGGTGAGCTAGAGGCTGCGGCTGCTCGCCAGCCCCGAGGCCGATGGCGTCAGCATGGGGCGTGTGCCCAGCACCTGGCCCGACCCGGCCCCTTGGGGGGTCCTTCCTTCCCAGC
>NW_027901640.1:0-236 GCF_054177405.1 Leptonychotes weddellii | reverse complement strand
GCAGGCAGGTGACTTGGTAGAGAAGTTAAGGCTGAGGGTGGTGCTAGGTTGGCACTAAGTGTAAATCGATGGTGGGGTTTATGGATGGGGAGCTACAGGAGCTCGCCCCCTCAGTGGCTCTAGTCATCTCTGGTATCCCACGCTAGGGCACATCCCTCCTGCTTTCCGCAGAATAGGTAGTAGAAAGAAGGAACGGGGAGACTTTGTTCCACCAAGACAGTTGCTCTGTCTTTAAG
>NW_027901639.1:0-236 GCF_054177405.1 Leptonychotes weddellii | reverse complement strand
GGCCCCCGGCACAGCAGCGAACAAGGCAGACTCATCTCTGCCCTCCCCGTGTGATGCCTTCCCCTGCATTACAGGGCACCAAGAACCCTGATGGGCTGATGGAGGGGAAAAGGAATGAACTGGAGTTAGGGGTCGGCAACTATTTCTATGTCTGATCTAGCCAGGAGAGGGGGTGAAGTGGGAGGTGGGGTGAAGAGCACCCTCCAGGGAGAAAGGAAGCCAGGTGCTGAGGCTGG
>NW_027901638.1:0-1506 GCF_054177405.1 Leptonychotes weddellii | reverse complement strand
TCTCTCTTTCTTCTTCTTCTGGGATCCCAATTATTCTAATGTTGTTTCGTCTTATGTATTGCTTATCTCTTGAATCCTGCCCTTGTGATCCAGTAGTTGTTTATCTCTCTTTTTCTCAGCTTCTTTATTGTCCATCATTTGATCTTGTATATCAGTGATTCTTTCTTCTGCCCCATTTATCCTAGCAGTTAGCGCCCCCATTTTTGATTGCACCTCATTAATAGCCTTTTTGATTTTGACCTGGTTAGATTTTAGTTCTTTTATTTCTCCAGAAAGGGTTTCTCTAATAACTTCCATGCTTTTTTCAAGCCCAGCTAGTATCTTTAAAGTGATGATTCTGAACCGTAGATCCGACATCGTACTAATGTCCGTATTGAGTAGGTTCCTGGCAGTCAGTACTACCTCTTGTTGTTTTTGTTGAGGTGATTTTTTCCATCTTGTCATTTTTGTCCAGAGGAGAATAGATGAATGAGAGAACAAAATGCTAACAGGGTAACAACGTCCCCAGAAAATATGCTCTAAACAAATCAGAAAAGACCTGAAGCCAGGGGAACAGAAAGGGAAAGAAAGGAAAAAGAAAAAGAAAAAAAGAAAAAGATAAAAACAAACAAAAACAGAACAACAAAAAAAAAACCAGAATATGATCAGATATGATCAGGCTGGTGCATAGATCAGTGCCACACACTAGATTTTGGGTGTATTTTGGTCTGTTAGAAGAAAGTGCCTCCCCAAATTTTAAAGAAAGAAAAACTTATATATGTACAAAAATAAGGGTTGATATATGAAGGGATGGAATATGACTGTAAAGATGAAAATTATAAAAAATAGAGAGTATGTGATCAGGCAGGAGACTAGACCAAAGCCATACAGTAGAGATTTAGGGTATATTTTGTTCTGTTAGAAGAAACTATATCTCAAAATTTTAAAGAGAAAACAACTTATATATATATGCCAAAAATAAGGGTAACTACTATGAAGGGATAGAATATGACTCTAAAAATGAAAAATAAAAATGTTTTTTAAAAAAGGGATTGATAAGATGTTGGTTGAAAAAGGGAAAAAGAAAAACTCAAAAAAAAAAGACAGTTAAAAAAAAATTAACTTTGAAAGGCTAAAGAATCATGGTAAAAAAGCCACGGACTCTATGTGCAGTAGTCCCCTAGGGCTGGCGTTCTGCCGTTCTCATTGATCGGTAAACTTGGTCTTGGCTGGCTGTTCTCACTGATCTTCTGGGGAGGGGCCTGTTGCCGTGGTTTCCAAATGTCTCTGCCGGAGGCGGAATTGCCCCGCCCTTGCCCCCTCCCGGCTAAATAATCTGCTCGGATTTGCTCTCCGGGGCTTTTGTTCCCTGCGAGCTTTCCGTACAGCTTTGGAGGCGGAGAGTGAAAATGGTGGCCTCCCAATCTCCGCCCCAGGGGAGCCGAGAACTCGGGGCCCCGCTCCTCAGTGAGCCCCCAGAGAAAAGCCGTCAGTCACTCCCGTCTCCCCGGTCTCTGGCCGCACTCC
>NW_027901637.1:0-236 GCF_054177405.1 Leptonychotes weddellii | reverse complement strand
CTTTTTGAGGAACCTCCATACTGTTTTCCAGAATGGCTGCACCAGCTTGCATTCCCACCAACAGTGTAGGAGTGTTCCCCTTTCTCTGCATCCCCACCAACATCTGTCATTTCCTGACTTGTTAATTTTAGCCATTCTGACTGGTGTAACAAATCTTTCTCTTTACCTGACAGAAATGATGTCTGCTAACAGTAATGTAGGCAAACTGCACATATGTTCTTTGCATATTATTTTTT
>NW_027901636.1:0-236 GCF_054177405.1 Leptonychotes weddellii | reverse complement strand
GTCTGTGTCCTGTCTTTTCATTCTCTTACCAGTGCCATTTGCAGAGCAAAAATTTCTTATTTTAATGAAGACCAACTCACCAAATGTTCTTTCATGGATCATGCTTTTGGTGTTGAATCTGAAAAGTCATCACCAAACCCAAGGTCACCTTGATTTCCTCAGTGTTATCTTCTAGGAGTTTAATAGTTTTGCATTTGACAGTTAGGTCTATGATCCATTTTGTCCCAATTTTTGTG
>NW_027901635.1:0-236 GCF_054177405.1 Leptonychotes weddellii | reverse complement strand
TGAATAAAATCTTTAAAAAAATTTATCAGTTGAGATTCTAACTCGCACAATGGATTAGAATAAATTCCAGATGTACTAAGCAATTAAATATAAGTTAAACCTTAGAAAACTAGAAGAAAATCAGAATGTCTCTTTAGCGAATTGCAAAGCAGGAGAAAATGCACAAGATTAGGTGTGAGAGGAAACATTAGAAAGGAAAGTGTGATAGATCTGACTATATAAAAATGTTAAACTTC
>NW_027901634.1:0-236 GCF_054177405.1 Leptonychotes weddellii | reverse complement strand
GGCCCCCGGCACAGCAGCGAACAAGGCAGACTCATCTCTGCCCTCCCCGTGTGATGCCTTCCCCTGCATTACAGGGCACCAAGAACCCTGATGGGCTGATGGAGGGGAAAAGGAATGAACTGGAGTTAGGGGTCGGCAACTATTTCTATGTCTGATCTAGCCAGGAGAGGGGGTGAAGTGGGAGGTGGGGTGAAGAGCAGCCTCCAGGGAGAAAGGAAGCCAGGTGCTGAGGCTGG
>NW_027901633.1:0-236 GCF_054177405.1 Leptonychotes weddellii | reverse complement strand
TCATATTATCTCTGAAAGACTTTACAAGAAACTGATGGCATTGGCTATCTCCTGGATGGGGACCTACATGCACAAGGAACAGGGCAGAAAGAAAACTTTCAAGCTTTACACTTTAGAATTTCAACAGTATGGGGCGCCTGGGTGGCTCAGTCATTAAGCATCTGCCTTCGGCTCAGGTCATGATCCCAGGGTCCTGGGACTGAGTCCCGCATCAGGCTCCCTGCTCGGCAGGAAGC
>NW_027901632.1:0-236 GCF_054177405.1 Leptonychotes weddellii | reverse complement strand
TTGCTGGAATGGTTAAGAGTATAGGGCATTGGAACTGAACTGGGCCTATGTTGGGATGAATTAACTTTTTAAGGTTGAGTTTCCTTATTTGCAAAGTGGGGATGATATAAACCCCATAGGGCTGTTAAGAGGATTAACTAAGAAATTCACAGAAAGCACTTAGCGTAGCGCCTAATGCATTGCAAGGACGTACTAAATGTTAGCTAGTGTTACTGTTAGAGTATCTGGCAAGCATG
>NW_027901631.1:0-236 GCF_054177405.1 Leptonychotes weddellii | reverse complement strand
GGGAGGAAGGGAAAACTGAAGGGGGGAAATCAGAGAGGGAGACAAACCATGAGAGACTATGGACTCTGGGAAACAAACTGAGGGTTTCAGAGGGGAGGGGGGTGAGCATATGGGGTAGCCGGGTGATGGGTATTAAGGGAGGGCACATGTTGTAATGAGCACTGGCTGTTATATGCAACTAATAAATCAGTGAATGCTATATCAAAAACTAATGATGTACTGTATGGTGGCTAAAT
>NW_027901630.1:0-236 GCF_054177405.1 Leptonychotes weddellii | reverse complement strand
GCAGGGCGAGGGCCTGAACGCGCATGCTGAGCCCAGCCGGCAGACTGGAGTGTGCAGAGCCCTGGAGCCTAGCAGAGGGGCAGGGGCAGGGCCCTGAAGGCCTCAGCACTGACTAGATCCTTGATTCCAAAATCAACTGATCCCTGAGACCCTAGTGAGTGGCCTATTGTCCCTGTAGCACTTACAAAACATGGGGACACGTGGTATTCAGCTGAGCCACTCAGGGATTCTGTGAG
>NW_027901629.1:0-236 GCF_054177405.1 Leptonychotes weddellii | reverse complement strand
TCACTAATTGTCTGCGTGTGTGTTTCCTCCAAGGGGCTTCTTTCGATCTCTGCTGCGGAAGAGATGCTCAACAGAAAGTGAGAGTCAGGTAAATCTGAGCAGGGTAAAGTCCTGTGGCTGGAGAGTGCAGGGGAAATGCAGAATTAACATCGTCCTTTCTGTTTTCTAGGAGGGTTTTTTCTGGAGGAGGCGGCCACTTGGGCTTCGGGACATGTACAGACCTCTCAATGCCACAC
>NW_027901628.1:0-236 GCF_054177405.1 Leptonychotes weddellii | reverse complement strand
TGAGGTGTGTGGAAGGCTGTGGGGCCGGGGCTGGGCTTGGGGCACTCTGGGGTTCGGGTTCTCAGGCCACTCAGGTTTGCCTGGCCTACTCCTTACCTCCCACTTCTTCTCTCCCTCCCCCCTCTTCCCTCCTTCCTTCCTTCTTTCCATCCTTCCTTCCTTCCCTCTTTCCTTCCTTCCTTCCTTCCCTCTTTCCTTCCTTCCTTCCTTCCTTCCCTCTTTCCTTCCTTCCTTCC
>NW_027901627.1:0-1506 GCF_054177405.1 Leptonychotes weddellii | reverse complement strand
GCAGAGACATTTGGAAACCACGGCAACAGGCTCCTCCCCAGAAGATCAGCGAGAACAGCCAGCCAAGACCAAGTTTACCGATCAATGAGAACGGCAGAACTCCAGCGCTAGGGGAATACTGCACATAGAATTCATGGCTTTTTTACCATGATTCTATAGTCTTTCAAAGTTAATTTTTTTAATTTTCTTTTTTCTTAATTTTTCTTTTTCCCATTTTCAATCAAGATCTCATCAATCCCTTTTTTTAAAAATCTTTTTTATTTTTCGTTTTTAGAGTCATATTCTATCCCTTCATAGTAGTTAACCTTATTTTTGGTGTATATATATATTACATATATAATATATATATAATATATATGTTATTCACTCTTTAAAATTTTGGGATACAGTTTCTTCTAACAGACCAAAATATACCCTAAATCTCTAGACTATGGCTTTGTTATAGTCTCCTGCCTGATCACATTCTCTCCCTTTTTCTTTTTTTTAATTTCTCATCTTTCTTTTTCCAACCAACTTCTTATCTTTTCAATTCCTTTTATAAAATCTTTTATAATTTTCATCTTTACAGTCATATTCCATCCCTTCATCATATTTCCCTTATTTTTGTACATATATAAACTTTTCTTTCTTTAAAATTTTGGGAGGCACTTTCTTCTAACAGACCAAAATACATCCAAAATCTAGTGTGTGGCACTGATCTAGTCACCAGCCTGATCATATTTGACCATATTCTTTTTTTTTTTAATCTTTTTCTTTTTTTTTTCTTTTTTCTTTCTTTCCCTTTCTTTTCCCCCAGTTTCAGGTCTCTTCTGATTTATTTAGTGTATATTTTTCTGGGGTCGTTGTTACCCTGTTAGCATTTTGTTCTCTCATTCATCTATTCTCCTCTGGACAAAATGACAAGATGGAAAAAATCATCTCAAAAAAAAAGAACAAGAGGCATTACCGACTGCCAGGGACCTAATCAATATGGACATTAGTAAGATGATGGAACTAGAGTTCAGAATGATGATTATAAAGATATTAGCTGGGCTTGAAAAAAGGATGGAAGATATTAGAGAAACACTTTCTGGAGAAACAAAAGAACTGAAGTCTAACCAAGTTGAAATCAAAAAGGCTATTAATGAGGTGCGATCAAAAATGGAGGCTCTAACTGCTAGGATAAATGAGGCAGAAGAGAGAATTAGTAATATAAAAGACCAAATGATGGAAAATAAAGAAGCTGAGAAAAAGATAAACAACTACTGGATCACGAGGGCAGAATTCGAGAGATAAGCGATACCATAAGATGAAACAATATTAGAATAATTGGGATCCCAGAAGAAGAAAAAAGAGAGAGAGGGGCAGAAGGTATATTGGAGCAAATTATAACAGAGAACTTCCCTAATTTGGGGAATGAAATAAACATCAAAATCCAGGAGGCACAGAGAAACCCCCCTCGAAATCAATAAAAATAGGTCAACACCCCGACATCTAATAGTAAAACTTATGAGTCTCAGAGACAAA
>NW_027901626.1:0-236 GCF_054177405.1 Leptonychotes weddellii | reverse complement strand
TTAAAAAAATAAAAGAAGAAGAAGATAGCAGGAAGGAGAAAATGAAGGGGGGGAAATTGGAGAGGGAGACGAACCATGAGAGACTATGGACTCTGAGAAACAAACTGAGGGTTCTAGAGGTGAGGAGGTTGGGGGGATGGGTTAGCCTGGTGATGGGTATTAAAGAGGGCACGTACTGCATGGAGCACTGGGTGTTATACACAAACAATGAATCATGGAACACTACATCAAAAACT
>NW_027901625.1:0-236 GCF_054177405.1 Leptonychotes weddellii | reverse complement strand
TGTATGGGGATTAACATAAGAATAAAAAAAAAGAATTGGAAAAACCTAATTCAAATGAAAAATAGGATTTGGTATCCATGGATAGGGATGCTGAAGGTGGGTCCAAGCAGAAGTGGAAAATAAATGCATAGGTAGAGAGGGTCAGTATTAGAATTCAAACTCAACAGAAAGGTGCTGAATTGAATTTGAGAAGAGGAATGTGCATTTTATGTCTTCTTTCAATCACTATTTTTTGA
>NW_027901624.1:0-236 GCF_054177405.1 Leptonychotes weddellii | reverse complement strand
GAAAATAAACATTTCACAGAAAAAAAATAAAATTACGTCTTACATAAGGAAATCCAGCAGTATGAATGAGAACCAAAAGAAATAACAGGAAGCAGAGTAAGATCCTCAAAGATATTGAAATATTCAGAGAATATAAAATAGCTATATTTAATATGTTAAAAACACAAATGAGATTATTGAATGTATCAGTAAGGAACAATAGGCTATGGGGAATGACTAATACTTTTTAAAATTAT
>NW_027901623.1:0-236 GCF_054177405.1 Leptonychotes weddellii | reverse complement strand
CAAATAAATAAAATCTTAAAAAAAAAACTCAGCAAACGAAACTAGAAGGGAATCTTCTTTAGATAAAAGACATCCAAGAAAAATCTACAGCTAAACATCAAATATAATTTCCCCCAAATACTGGATATAACGGGCATTAGCTAGACATTTATTTCCTTATTTTCTCTTGGATCTGTCCATTCCTCTCCATCTCCACTGCTACTACCCTGGTTTATGATGCCATTACTTCTTGTTTG
>NW_027901622.1:0-236 GCF_054177405.1 Leptonychotes weddellii | reverse complement strand
TCTTGTTTGTTGGGAGATTTTTGATTACTGGGAAAGCTTTTTTTCAAAGAGTAGAATTGCCAAGCCAAGAAACAGACTCAACTATAGAGAATACACTGATCGTGGGGCGCCTGGGTGGCTCAGTTGGTTGGGTGACTGCCTTCGGCTCAGGTCATGATCCTGGAGTCCCTGGATCGAGTCCCGCATCGGGCTCCCTGCTCGGCAGGGAGTCTGCTTCTCCCTCTGACCTCCCCCCT
>NW_027901621.1:0-236 GCF_054177405.1 Leptonychotes weddellii | reverse complement strand
TTAGTTTCATGATCCTATACAGACAGAATTGTTTTGCCCTCAAAAAGGGGACAAGTATGCACAAGCAGGATAAATACTTGTCTTTCAGAATGTTAAATTTGAGCAGCATTGGTTTGAAGACCACTGCAAATGCTCCCTATCTTGCCAAATCAGGATACTTGTAAGAAGCTATTTTATAGGTCATTGGACCAAGGACTGGCGCGAGCCAAGCTACTCATGCTGTTTGACAAGGTCCA
>NW_027901620.1:0-236 GCF_054177405.1 Leptonychotes weddellii | reverse complement strand
CTTGGCTCCATGAGGAGCACGAAGCACTGCAGGTTCGTGGGCATGAAGCAAGGGCACAAAGCTGCCTTTCAGGAAGAGTCCTCTCTCGGCTATAGCAGGGGCATTAAGGGCAGAGGGCTGACCCAGATGGAATTCAGGAGTAGAAGGGGAGGGGCGCCTGGGTGGCTCAGTTGTTAAGCATCTGCCTTCAGCTCAGGTCGTGATCCCAGGGTCCTGGGATCGAGCCCCGCATCGAG
>NW_027901619.1:0-236 GCF_054177405.1 Leptonychotes weddellii | reverse complement strand
CTCCATGCTCCAACCACAAGAGTCTTCTTTTCACTCCGGGGGGAAGCCAAGTTCTCTGTGGATGCCTTGCTCCCAATTCCTTGCCTGGCTAACTTAGACTCGTCTTTCAGATCTCAGCACCCTTATCTGCATGAGTTCGTCCCTTAGTGAGGGAGGTCTTCTCTAGCTGTGGTTACCCCAGTGAACCACACGAGGTGGCATTCGCACCCTTGGGTAGCCTTTCCCCACAATGACAT
>NW_027901618.1:0-236 GCF_054177405.1 Leptonychotes weddellii | reverse complement strand
GGTGCCTGGGTGGTTCAGTTGGTTGGGCAACTGCCTTCGGCTCAGGTCATGACCCTGGAGTCCCGGGATCGAGTCCCGCATCGGGCTCCCTGCTCAGCGAGGAGCCTGCTTCTCCCTCTGACCCTCCCCCCTCTCATGTACTCTCTCTCATTCTCGCTCTGTCAAATAAATAAATAAATCTTTAAAAAAAAAAAAAAAAAAGACCTGAACCAAGTGTCATTGTATTTTTGTGCATG
>NW_027901617.1:0-236 GCF_054177405.1 Leptonychotes weddellii | reverse complement strand
TATCCAACGGATATTTTTGTGGGCCTGCTATGTGCAGTGTCAAACAAAATAAACAATATCTTATAGAATATGTTCCAGTGTCTTTTTAGAATGAAACATTTAAAAAGTACATGCAAGTCAGATATTGCTTGCATGTCCCACTTGGCACTACCTTGATATGTGACCCCATTTTTTAATTATTATGGTATGTTAATCACCACACATTACATCATTAGTTTTTGATGCAGTGTTCCATG
>NW_027901616.1:0-1507 GCF_054177405.1 Leptonychotes weddellii | reverse complement strand
GCTTCATTCTGCCATCTTCCTCAAGTGTTGATCTCGAGGGTGTTAATAAACAACTTGCAAGTAAACTCTGTCTTAGAATCTGTATCTTCAGTAACTCAAACTGAGTCATACAAAACAAAAGAAAAAAAAAAAGTCTGGATCCAGAGCAAACACATACCTATTTTTTCGTATTATTATAGTACGTTTTGATCTGGGAGACGACATGCGTCTAATTTCTTGGTCATATTCTCCAACAAAATTAAGAATTATCATGTCAATGTCCATTAAAGACTTTTAGTACAGTGCATATTTGTTTTGAAGTTATACAGTAAATTAGGAAGGCATTATATTTAATCCTCCCAATAAGTAGTACCATAATTATTTTCATCTATTCAAATCTTTTCTCGTGTGCCTCAGTGAAGGTTTAGTTAATTCCTCATAGGAATAGGGACTGTACATTTCTTGTTAAGAATCTTACACAATCTCCTAGTGCCTTCACTCAGTTGTGAATGGAATCTGAGTTCCTTTTGGATGTTCTGATGTACAAGTGATTTTCTTATATTAATATGAATATTCCCATAATTAATCACTTGGTGAACATTGTTCATACCTACATTTTCCTATGCTATCGTCTTAAAATCTTTTGACTCATTTGTTTTTGGTAGGTCTCATTTAAAAAGCACAGAGTGACATAGGTTGCAAGTGTTTATTCTTTACTGAAATGAGAACCTCTAATGTTAAGGATTTCACCCATACCCACTACTGTGATCACTAATTTGTAGTTCCATTTTACATTTGTTATTTACTCTCTATTCTTTCTTTCCAGGTGTTTTGTTTCATCTTTTTTTTTTCTATTGTAATTTTTTTTTTTTAACTTGTGGAGCGATTGTTTTATTTTACACAAAAATTTGCATAGTCTACCACCAAGAAGGTACTTGTACTTGTTTTTCTCGTTTTTGTCTTTTACATTATATTTCTGTAATTATTTAGTGTTATATTTTTTGGTACCCCTTTTAAAAGCTATTGCTCCAGTTTTTCTCAGATTCTAGTAATACCAATAAACACTTTGAAACTGTTCTGAACTTCCCTGATATTTGCTGATAAGATCTTCTATTTATTCTCAGATTTCTGAATATATTTTCTGAAAGTACCAAAATGTCATATGGTAGCGGATGTTTTCTGTTACTCCTTTTTGGCCAGAAAGAGCCCTTTCAGTATGGCTTTCTTAAGCTTTAGGACATTTTCCTCTTATTTCTTGAGTCATTTTGTTCCTTTTATTCTTTCTATTCTCTTCTTTTGTTTTTTTAAATAATTTTGTTATGTTATGTTAATCACCATACATTACACCATTAGTATTTGATGTAGTGTTCCACGATTCATTGTTTTCATATAACACCCAGTGCGCCAGGCAACACGTGCCCTCCTTAAGACCCATCACCTGGCTAACCCATTTCCCCCCGCCCCCGCCCAAAACCCTCAGTTTGTTTCTCGGAGTCCATAGTCTCTCATGGTTCGTCTCCCCCTCCGA
>NW_027901615.1:0-236 GCF_054177405.1 Leptonychotes weddellii | reverse complement strand
CAGAGGCTTTTGAAGCATTCTGGATCAACATGTAAAAATTATTTCCAGAGGGCGCCTGGGTGGCTCAGTTGGTTAAGCGACTGCCTTCGGCTCAGGTCATGATCCTGGAGTCCTGGGATCGAGTCCCGAATCGGGCTCCCTGCTTGGCAGGGAGTCTGCTTCTCCCTCTGACCCTCCTCCCTCTCATGCTCTCTGTCTCTCATTCTCTCTGTCTCAAATAAATAAATAAAATCTTT
>NW_027901614.1:0-236 GCF_054177405.1 Leptonychotes weddellii | reverse complement strand
TCCCAAATGGAGACACTATGGTGGGAATAGATAAAATTTTTAACAAAGTGCCACAACTGCAAATATTAATATTAAAATGATTAAAATATTCGTATTATTGGGGGCGGAGCAAGATGGCGGAGGAGTAGGAGACCTGGATTTCGTCTCCTCTCAGGAATTCAGCTGGATAGGGATCAAACCATTCTGAACACCTACAAACTCAACAGGAGATTGAAGAAAAGAAGAGCAACAACTCT
>NW_027901613.1:0-236 GCF_054177405.1 Leptonychotes weddellii | reverse complement strand
AGCTTCAATTTTGTGGAATAAAGCAGAGTTTTATCCTATATACCAGAATAGTTTTACTCCAATATGTGCAGTTTTCAGGAATGATATAATTTTGCAGGTGTTGGGACTCTTACAAGAGATTATAAAAACATTAATTGTTTCTTATTATCTGCAAACAGTACTGAAGTAGATAGGAATGAAGTCTTTTTTTTTTTTTTTTTTTTACATTTCATGAAGTATTTTATTTTATTTTATTT
>NW_027901612.1:0-236 GCF_054177405.1 Leptonychotes weddellii | reverse complement strand
TCTCAGCCCCTTGTGCATGTAGGTAGAGGTAATTTTCTTGGTTTTATAGGGCTGGGGGAAGCTATGCTGGCTGCAGAACCGGGACAAGGAGAGATAAGCTCAGTCATGACAAGACACATGTCCCAGGGACCCATAGATGTTCTTATATTTGGAAATGACTTAAAGGAGAGGGTCCTAGGCTACCCAGTGTGTGGGGGAAAGGATGGGAGGGGGGAAGGAGGGATGATAATAATAGC
>NW_027901611.1:0-236 GCF_054177405.1 Leptonychotes weddellii | reverse complement strand
TTAACAATTCAGAAAGGGGTTGCCGCGGAGGTGGGGCAGTCTTTCTGGGGAGTGGTGCTCTCCGGATCAGGTGATCTTACAGGAGTATAGTTTTGTAGTGTACTTACCCCATGCTGAGCCATGTCCCTAATCATTGCTGATCTGGTGGCTTCACTTTGGGGCTGGGTCAGGGTTTATTAAAAAAAAAACCTTTAAAAAATTTGTGCAGTGTATGCTGCATCTCAAAGAAAGTGTAT
>NW_027901610.1:0-236 GCF_054177405.1 Leptonychotes weddellii | reverse complement strand
GCAGGAAGTCTTTTTTTTTTTTTTTTTAAATACTCAAGACAACCTTATGAACTAGAGACTCTCTTTAGGCCTATTTTTCAGGAGAGGAAACTGAGACACAGAGAAGTAGCTTTTTATAGTCACAAAGCTGGTAAGTGGCAGAGTAGGGATTTGATCACACACCAAGCACAAAGAGGGGAGAGGTTGTTGGAGCGTGGACATGGGAGGATCCAAGCCTTCAAGGAGGAGATGGCCCT
>NW_027901609.1:0-236 GCF_054177405.1 Leptonychotes weddellii | reverse complement strand
GGGAGCAGATTCCTCTCCCAGGGGGCCAGGTTTTTCTTCCCCCGGAGATGTTGCAGGGATGGGGCATCACTGAGGCCCTGCTAGGAGCCAGGTGGATGGGACCGACAGTCTCTCCCAGTGAGACTCCTTTTGTCCCCTCTCCCAGTGGGCCGGGATGGTATGGAGGGGAGAGGGTGGGGAGCAGATGGGGGCGACTCTGAAGGGCATGGACATTCCAGCAGCAGCTGGGCTGTTTG
>NW_027901608.1:0-236 GCF_054177405.1 Leptonychotes weddellii | reverse complement strand
ATTGATATGGAATGATCTCTAAGCCATATGGTTGACTAAAAAAAAGAAAGGCTTAGCATGATAAATATATCACTTAGGTTTTTAGGAAAGCCATGAAAGAATACAACCCTTCATTGGGTACACTCATGTATTTGAGTGCATAGAAAAGTCTAGAAAGACATGCTCCTCTGGAAAAGAGTTAGGGAATGAGGGCTGATTACGGAAGAGAAGTTTAGACTTAATTTATTATAAGGTGT
>NW_027901607.1:0-236 GCF_054177405.1 Leptonychotes weddellii | reverse complement strand
TACCCAACAGCTGAGACAGGAGCCGGTCCAACTGCTGTTTCAGACCCTGGTGCTAGAAGGCTGCCTGTGGCCATTCACAAGAGGGAAAGGACAAGGACTCCACCAGAATGTCGTTCCATCTCAGACTCACGCTAGCCAGCCTCAGGCCCGGGGAAGGGGGACTCTGCCCTACCAAGCTCTTAGCAGTCACAGAGGCTCCTGGTGGACGCTGAACTGTCAACTCCACGT
This sequence comes from Leptonychotes weddellii, assembly GCF_054177405.1. Taxonomy (NCBI): domain Eukaryota; kingdom Metazoa; phylum Chordata; class Mammalia; order Carnivora; family Phocidae; genus Leptonychotes; species Leptonychotes weddellii. The sequence goes on along the minus strand of NW_027901607.1, from coordinate 8 downwards.
TTTTTATC
>NW_027901606.1:0-236 GCF_054177405.1 Leptonychotes weddellii | reverse complement strand
TTATGGCTTCATTTTTCATCTTTACATTTTTGACTCTTGTGAAATTTTTTATGGTGTAATGAATGAAGTATTTGAAAGCAACTTACTTTTTTTTTTCAAGCAACTGGCCAGTTGTCTCAACACTGTAGATTAAAGAATCTATTTGCTCTCCAGTTAAGTGCCTCCTTATCAAATACACTAAATTCTTTTTTTTTTTTTTTATTTTTAAGTGTTTGTGTTCTATTTCAGTACCTCTT
>NW_027901605.1:0-1507 GCF_054177405.1 Leptonychotes weddellii | reverse complement strand
TTTTAATTCCCAGTGAACTAGAATTCTGGACTGGTGAGATTAAGAGTGTAACATACAAACCCTAACACATGAGCTATGAGGAGATTAGCATGGAAATTCTAGAAGGTGAGGCTGAGTCACTAATTTGGCTTCTTTAAGACAACTGAAATGGGGTAAAAGTGGTAGGAAGGATGGAGCGTAAGCCTCAATGACAGGGGAAAGGATAATCTTCACGAGAGAACAGGTAAAGAGTAAATTTCCCCCATACCAACCTGCTGCTTAAATATGGGAAATAGGCAAGTTTTGTAGGTTGAACATTGTAGGAAGGATTTAAGAGGTTAAAGTAGGATAGTATGCATATGAACTATACAGTTTCCAGATTCCTCCAGACAGGATGTAATTCAGTGCTTTCAGGTCCCCTTACAAACCATTAAGAGCACCTTAGGATTTCTCCTTGAACATTATCACCCAGACACCCAAACTCGGTCACATTCATGGAAATACCTTAATGCAACATGGGTCCTGGAGTGGACAAGTGAACATGCCAAAACCCACACCAATTTAACCCTTAATGCTGACTTGGCCAAATAACAGATACCCTACATGTGGGCTAGAAATGATTTGAGCTGAAATGAATATTAGCAGAGCAGAACATAGCCCAGTAAGAGTTATGATTTCCAGGGGCGCCTGGGTGGCTCAGTTGGTTAAGCAACTGCCTTCGGCTCAGGTCATGATCCTGGAGTCCCGGGATCGAGTTCCGCATCGGGCTCCCTGCTCTGCAGGGAGTCTGCTTCTCCCTCTGACCCTCCTCCCTCTCATGCTCTCTGTCTCTCATTCCCTCTGTCTCAAATAAATAAATAAAATCTTTAAAAAAAAAAAAAAAGAGAGTTATGATTTCTAAACCACAATGAGATACTACTTCACATCAGTCAGAATGGCTAAAATGAATAAGTCAGGAAATGACAGATGTTGGCGGGGATGTGGAGAAAGGGGAACCCTCCTACACTGTTGGTGGGAATGCAAGCTGGTGCAGCCACTCTGGAAAACAGTATGGAGGTTCCTCAAAAAGTTGAAAATAGAGTTACCCTATGACCCAGCAATTGCACTACTGAGTATTTATTTACCCCAAATATACAAATCTAGTGATCTGAATGGGCACCTCAATGTTTATAGCAGCAATGTCCACAATAGCCAAACTATGGAAAAAGCCATCTGTCCATCGACAGATGAATGGATAAAGAAGATGTGGTATATATACACAATGGGATATTATGCAGCCATCAAAAAAAAAAAAAGAAATCTTGCCATTTGCAATGACATGGATGGAACTAGAGGGTATTATGCTAAGCAAAATAAGTCAATCAGAGAAAGACAATTATCATATGATCTCTCTGATGTGTGGAATTTGACAAACAAGGCAGAGGATCATGGGGGGAGAGAGGAAAAAATGAAACAAGACGAAACCAGAGAGGGAGACAAACCATAAGAGACTCAATCTCAGGAAACAAACTGAAGGTTGCTGGAGTGG
>NW_027901604.1:0-236 GCF_054177405.1 Leptonychotes weddellii | reverse complement strand
TATAGTAGACTAAATCAGCTTATATCCTTGCAAATTATTTTGTAGATACTGAATATAAGCTAGTAGCAGTGAAGTTCAGAAAACCTTGTTTGGGGAGGTGGGTGGGAGGATGGGTTAGCCTGGTGATGGGTATTAAAGAGGGTACATACTGCATGGAGCACTGGGTGTTATACACAAACAATGAATCATGGAACACTACATCAAAAACTAATGATGTAATGTATGGTGATTAACAT
>NW_027901603.1:0-236 GCF_054177405.1 Leptonychotes weddellii | reverse complement strand
TTGGTTTCATTAATTCCCTTATTTCCTTATTTCTTTGGATTTAGCTGGCTGTTCTTTTTTAAGTGTCTTAGGTGCACAGATTGTTTATCTGAGAACTTTTTTTTTTTATATATATATATTTTTTATTCTTATGTTAATCCCCATACATTACATCATTAGTTCTAGATGAAGTGTTCCATGATTCATTGTTCGTGCACAACACCCAGTGCTCCATGCAGAACGCGCCCTCCTCAATA
>NW_027901602.1:0-236 GCF_054177405.1 Leptonychotes weddellii | reverse complement strand
GGAAATCACTGGGACTCACTGAGGACAATGCCCTGATCCCAGAGTTTGCAGAGGAGGGGTCTGAGGCAGTGGGGATTTGATTTAGGAGGGGCTGAGAGCATGGGGTTCAAGGCTGCCCCCACATTGAGCAGAAAGAAACCAGTTGGGCTCTCAGGGCTTTGGCCCATGAGGAGGTGTTTGCCTTGAGACCAGAAGGGGGTGCTCTGGGCCTGTTCTGTGGTCCTTACAGAGCTGCT
>NW_027901601.1:0-236 GCF_054177405.1 Leptonychotes weddellii | reverse complement strand
TTTTTTTTTTTTTAAAGATTTTATTTATTTATTTGAGAGAGAGAATGAGAGACAGAGAGCACGAGAGGGAAGAGGGTCAGAGGGAGAAGCAGACCCCCCGCTGAGCAGGGAGCCCGATGTGGGACTCGATCCCGGGACTCCAGGATCATGACCTGAGCCGAAGGCAGTCGCTTAACCAACTGAGCCACCCAGGCGCCCCGAACTTAAATCCTTTTAACATCTCTACTGATAACACC
>NW_027901600.1:0-236 GCF_054177405.1 Leptonychotes weddellii | reverse complement strand
GACATTTGTTCCTGCTGTGCCAGGGAGCTGAGGAGGCGGGGGCGGCTTGATTTTCGAGTGTCCCAACCCCTGCAGCCCAGCAGCGGCTCCCTCCCGCCAGGGCCTCTGTGGAGGTCAAGGGCGGGCCCAGGAGACCTGGCCCAGGTCCTGCCCGCATCCCGGTGGGCACGACTGACGCGGCCGGCCCCATGTGTGTCACGAAGCCAGCGACAGCAGCCCTGCACACCTTGCCCTAG
>NW_027901599.1:0-236 GCF_054177405.1 Leptonychotes weddellii | reverse complement strand
GGGACCGATGCCAATGTGAGAGTGTGAGCAGATGCAAAGTGTTGAGGCCCTGCTGTCCTGGGGACTAGTCACAGCGATAAACAGCTGGGGTTTTTGTGCTCTGGTCAAGGTGCTGGCCAATGACAATCTAGGGACTTTTCTACACACGATATTTTGTCCTGACCCCCATACAAGCCCTGCTCCATCTGATGGTCGTGCCCGTGTGATGACCCCCTCGCTATAGGATGCCCTATCGT
>NW_027901598.1:0-236 GCF_054177405.1 Leptonychotes weddellii | reverse complement strand
TGAATAAAATCTTTAAAAAAATTTATCAGTTGAGATCCTAACTCGCACAATGGATTAGAATAAATTCCAGATGTACTAAGCAATTAAATATAAGTTAAACCTTAGAAAACTAGAAGAAAATCAGAATGTCTCTTTAGCGAATTGCAAAGCAGGAGAAAATGCACAAGATTAGGTGTGAGAGGAAACATTAGAAAGGAAAAGTATGATAGATCTGACTATATAAAAATGTTAAACTT
>NW_027901597.1:0-236 GCF_054177405.1 Leptonychotes weddellii | reverse complement strand
TGGCTGCAGGGAGAGGCTGAGGCACAAGCTCTGGCAGCAGGGGGCTGTCAGAGGGGCCCCCTCAAAGGCTGCTGGTCTCCACCTAGTCGTGCTTGAGAGTGAGCCTCTCGAAGAGATACTCGCCCAGTCCAGCCTGGGGGCCGGCCAGCCTGCGGAGGTTAGTCAGGTGGTCGCCCATCTTCTTGATGAGTTTCACCTCCTCATCTAGGAAGTGGTTCTCCAGGAAGTCACAGAGC
>NW_027901596.1:0-236 GCF_054177405.1 Leptonychotes weddellii | reverse complement strand
AGTTGTGGAAGGTGAAAAGTAAGAATTTTGAGGGGAAAACAATAAAATTACAAGGATTCCAGCTTGTACAGCTAAATAATGAGATTGAATGAGCCAAGAGGTAAGGGGGAAAAATCAGTCATTATTGGCAAAGAACAGGAGTGGGATTACTCTGTCAAGGTCCGGGTGTAGACAAGATGAAGGGAGGCTTCAGAGAATGTCACTTCTGAGCTGACTTCACAGAGAACTGAGTGGCT
>NW_027901595.1:0-1507 GCF_054177405.1 Leptonychotes weddellii | reverse complement strand
GAGAACCCCTCTCAAAATCAATAAAAATAGGTCAACACCCTGACATCTAATAGTAAAACTTACGAGTCTCAGAGACAAAGAGAAAATCCTGAAAGCAGCTTGGGAGAAGAGATATGTAACCTACAAGGGTAGAAACATTAGACTGGCAACAGACCTATCCACAGAGACCTGGCAGGCCAGAAAGGACTGGCATGATCTATTCAGAGCACTAAATGAGAAAAATATGCAGCCAAGAATACTATATCCAGCTAGGCTGTCACTGAAAATAGAAGGAGAGATAAAAAGCTTCCAGGACAAACAAAAACTAAAGGAATTTGCAAACACGAAACCAGCCCTACAAGAAATATTGAAAGGGGTCCTCTAAGCAAAGAGAGAGCCTAAAAGCAACATAGACCAGAAAGGAACACAGACAATATACAGTAACAGTCACCCTACAGGCAATACAATGGCATTAAATTCATATCTTTCAATAGTTATTACCCTGAATGTAAATGGGCTCAATGCCCCAATCAAAAGACACAGGCAAATTGGATAAAAAACAAGATTGGATAAAAAAACAAGACCCATTGATATGCTACCTGCAAGAGACTCATTTTAGACCCAAAGACACCCCCAGATTGAAAGTGAAGGGGTGGAAAACCATTCACCATGCTAATGGACACCAAAAGAAAGCTGGGGTGGCAATCCTTGTATCAGACAAATTAGATTTTAAATCAAAGACTGTAATAAGAGATGAGGAAGGACACTATATCCTACTTAAAGGGTCTATCCAACAAGAAGATCTAACAATTGTAAATATCTATGCCCCTAACATGGGAGCAGCCAATTATATAAGGCAATTAATAACAAAAGCAAAGAAACACATCGACAACAATACAATAATAGTGGGGGACTTTAACACCCCCTCACTGAAATGGACAGATCATCTAAGCAAAAGATCAACAAGGAAATAAAGACTTTAAATGACACACTGGACCAAATGGACTTCACAGATATATCCAGAACATTTCATCCCAAAGCAAGAGAATACACATTTTTCTCTAATGCCCATGGAACATTCTCCAGAATAGATCACATCCTAGGTCAAAAATCAGGTCCTAACAAGTACCAAAAGATTGGGATCATTCCCTGCATATTTTCAGACCACAATGCTTTGAAACTAGAGCTTAATCACAGAGGAAAGTCAGAAAGAACTCAAATACATGGAGGCTAAAGAGCATCCTACTAAAGAATGAATGGGTCAACTAGGAAATTAGAGAAGAATTTTAAAAATTCATGGAAACAAATGGAAATGAAAACACAACTGTTCAAAATCTTTGGGATGCAGCAAAGGAAGTCCTAAGAGGAAAGTATATAGCAATACAAGCCTTTCTCAAGAAGCAAGAAAGGTCTCAAGTACACAACCTAACCCTACACCTAAAGGAGCTGGAGAAAGAACAGCAAATAAAGCCTAAACCCAGCAGGGGAAGAGAAATAACAAAGATCAGAGCAGAAATCAATGAAATAG
>NW_027901594.1:0-236 GCF_054177405.1 Leptonychotes weddellii | reverse complement strand
TTCCCATTTGGGGTGGGAGATCCCTTGCTCACCGATGGGGGGAGTAGGCGGCGGTCAGAGCACAGTGGGGTCCCGTGGACCTGCAGCGAGTCAGTTTCTGGAGTGCGAGACAGGTGAGGCTGAACAAATCGGATGGGGTGGGTAACCTGCATCGGATACATGTCCCTTACCCTCTGCATCTTTATGTCCCCATTTCCCTCTTCCAAAAAATAAGCTCCCCAGGGAAGAAACTTGGG
>NW_027901593.1:0-236 GCF_054177405.1 Leptonychotes weddellii | reverse complement strand
GTTTTTCTTGAATAATATTTAATTCACTGAGGTGGGGAAATTGTGCAGAGACTTCATGAGAAAATATATTTAGTTTGAGGATAAGATCAAGATACTTTATTTTGGAAAAATATCAAACTATATTAAGGGAGAATGGCAGTTCCCACTTTCTATAATGATACTAAGTTATATAATCTGAAATTGTAGAAATTACGTTTGAGTATGTTGACATTTATTTTTTGAAATGGGGTGAGACT
>NW_027901592.1:0-237 GCF_054177405.1 Leptonychotes weddellii | reverse complement strand
TTTTTTTTTTTTAAAGATTTTATTTATTTATTTGAGAGAGAGAGAATGAGAGACAGAGAGCATGAGAGGGAGGAGGGTCAGAGGGAGAAGCAGACTCCCCGCCGAGCAGGGAGCCCGATGCGGGACTCGATCCCAGGACTCCAGGATCATGACCTGAGCCGAAGGCAGTCGCTTAACCAACTGAGCCACCCAGGCGCCCTATCCTGAATTCTTAATAACTCCCTGAGGTGATTAACA
>NW_027901591.1:0-237 GCF_054177405.1 Leptonychotes weddellii | reverse complement strand
GCACTTTAGGGATAAGCAGTAAAGATTTATCTCATTGAATGCAGGATCTAGTTACAATGTAGCTGTAAAGTGCTGCCTTGTCTTTGCCCCCTGCTCAAAATAAAGCTGTTACCTTTCTAGCCCTGTCCGCCATGGTGCTTAGCAGCCAGGGATGCATGGTCTCAGACATGTTTACCAAGTAAAACACTGACTTGAGGGGCGCCTGGGTGGCTCAGTCATTAAGCGTCTGCCTTCGGC
>NW_027901590.1:0-237 GCF_054177405.1 Leptonychotes weddellii | reverse complement strand
ATTTTATTTATTTATTTGACAGAGAGAGACACAGCGAGAGAGGGAATACAAGCAGGGGGAGTGGGAGAGGGAGAAGTAGACTCCCCGCTGAGCAGGGAGCCCGATGTGGGGCTCGATCCCAGGACCCTGGGATCATGACCTGAGCCGAAGGCAGACGCTTAATGACTGAGCCACCCAGGCGCCCCTCAAGTCAGTGTTTTACTTGGTAAACATGTCTGAGACCATGCATCCCTGGCT
>NW_027901589.1:0-237 GCF_054177405.1 Leptonychotes weddellii | reverse complement strand
TTAGAAGGCTATACACTCTTCTCAAGAAATAGTAATCCCGGGCGCCTGGGTGGCTCAGTCGTTAAGCGTCTGCCTTCGGCTCAGGTCATGATCCCAGGGTCCTGGGATCGAGTCCCACATCGGGCTCCCTGCTCGGCAGGAAGCCTGCTTCTCGCTCTCCCACTCCCCCTGCTTGTGTTCCTGCTCTCGCTATCTCTCTCTCTGTCAAATAAATAAATAAAATCTTTAAAAAAAAAA
>NW_027901588.1:0-237 GCF_054177405.1 Leptonychotes weddellii | reverse complement strand
CCCAAAAGACTCCACCCCAAAACTGCTAGAACTCATACAGGAATTCAGTCAAGTGGCAGGATATAAAATCAATGCACAGAAGTCAGTGGCATTCCTATACACCAACAACAAGACAGAAGAAAGAGAAATTAAGGAGTCGATCCCATTTACAATTGCACCCAAAACCATAAGATACCTAGGAATAAATCTAACCAAAGAGACAAAGGATCTGTACTCAGAAAACTATAAAATACTCAT
>NW_027901587.1:0-237 GCF_054177405.1 Leptonychotes weddellii | reverse complement strand
GGGGAAGAATGAAGCGGGGGAAATCGGAGGGGTAGACAAACCATGAGAGACGATGGACTCTGAAAAACAAACAGGGTTCTAGAGGGGAGGGGGGTGGGAGGATGGGTTAGCCTGGTGGTGGGTATTGAGGAGGGCACATTCTGCATGGAGCACTGGGTGTTATGCACAAACAATGAATCATGGAACACTTCATCTAAAATTAATGATGTAATGTATGGGGATTAACATAAGAATAAA
>NW_027901586.1:0-237 GCF_054177405.1 Leptonychotes weddellii | reverse complement strand
AAAAAGCCCCGATTTTAGATGTGATATCTAGGTTTTCATTCCAGTTTGTTTTTGTCTTTTCTTGTTTAGATACCAATCTTTTAAATTCTTGCATTTTAGTAAGAAAGCTACCTTTTTATGGATGTTAGCAGTTTATTGACCTAATATTTGTAAATGGTCTGTTTGGGCAGGTAAAATTATGTAATGCAGTGTTTCAAACGGGAATTTTTTTCCTTTTTATTTCCTTTTTTTTTTTTT
>NW_027901585.1:0-237 GCF_054177405.1 Leptonychotes weddellii | reverse complement strand
TGTTCCAAAAAATAGAAATGGAAGGAAAACTTCCAAACTCATTTTATGAGGCCAGCATTACCTTGATCCCAAAACCAGACAAAGACCCCATCAAAAAGGAGAATTACAGACCAATATCCCTGATGAACATGGATGCAAAAATTCTCACCAAAATACTAGCCAATAGGATCCAACAGTACATTAAAAGGATTATTCACCACGACCAAGTGGGATTTATCCCTGGGCTGCAAGGTTGGT
>NW_027901584.1:0-1507 GCF_054177405.1 Leptonychotes weddellii | reverse complement strand
CTCAAAAAAGTTATCATCTCACTGGCTAGATAAGACTTAAAATACAAAGGAATGAATAAAGATTTGGAGGCAGTGGTCATCAAGATGGGTAACTGTGATCACGTTTTCTTCCAAAACAGATTTATTCTCACAGAAGAGCATCTAAGGAAGGTAAAGAAGGAAGCTCAAGGTAAATATGAGTCTGACAATTGTTAAAGTAGAATTTTAGAACTAGATTTTAGAACTCCTCTCTATTTCAATCCCCTTGTTTTACACCCAGGACACCACCAAAGGCAGAAAGAATACTTATTTGGCCTAATGCTCTGCCTGGATCCAGCAAAATTAGCTCCCCAGCCAAACCTGAGTTAGAATGAGACTGGCAGAGAGCATCTGCTGTCACCAGTCCTTTAAAGAAAGAGGGTGGAGGTGGGGAGGTGTTGGTTCCTGCTGGTAGTGAGCATCAGGCCTGGCTGGAGGCCTTCTCGGAGGCTCTGGGGAAAGGATAGGGAGGGCCACAAAGTCTTGGGCTAAGAGGGCTAGTCTTCAAGGCTGATGGAAGGCAGGTTATAGGACTCCTTCCTGTAAAGTGGCAGGAAAACTTTTCCCTCCTCCTCCTCCTGGTTTTCGAGCCCCCACTCTCCAGTCCCTTTGTCCAGATCCCATAGAATTGTAACTGGGAGAGGCCTTAGATAATAGTTTGTCTTTTCCTTTTATAATAAGGAAATGGAGAAGAAGAAAGGGAAGGTAAATTGCCCCATGGTCATACTGCTAGTGAGTGTCAGAAGATGGTTCCTTTCCAGTTGGGCACTCCTCCTCTGATTACACTGTTCTTGGGCTGCAGGCTACATTTTATGTCACAATTCAGTACACACATACCGTAGAGACATAAGCAGTTTCTAAGACAAACTTCCTATACACTCTTTCTCTATATTGTTTGTATTCAAAAAGAATATTTTGTATTTTAGTGCTGGTTGTGACCTTTAAGCTGATTTCACGACTCACTCACTCATCAGTGACAGCCTGCAGTGTGAAAGTCAGTGAGCTAGATATCTTTGCTGGTTGGACTCAGGCATTTTCCTGGTGCAATTCAACTTGCAGGATAAAGCAGCTAGGAAAATAGAAGCACCTCTCCTTCCCCCTCCCCAGCAAATGATGCCTATGAGACTAAGCACATAGGAGCCCAATGTAAAATACTTCCGGAGAGTAAGGTGCTTCTGCCGTGCGGTTGCACGGTTTGTTCACTGCACTTGGCTAAGGGCCCAGGTGAGCAGGATGAAAATCCTGCCTATACTCCATGCCGAGCCACATAGAAACATCTCCAACATTGTGGGGCCATTACAGACAGACATGGGAAAATTCTGGAAGCCCAGCATGCATGGGATTATTTTCAAGATCCCAGGTCTGTGGGGATTTTGCTTCCTGTGATTATGGACAGAGGTGTCCTAATAAGACCAGAGATGCACATTGTGAGAGGCAAAGGAAATGGCATGAATCACTAATTGTCTGCGTGTGTGTTTCCTCCAAGGGG
>NW_027901583.1:0-12908 GCF_054177405.1 Leptonychotes weddellii | reverse complement strand
AAAAATGTTTTTTAAAAAAGGGATTGATAAGATGTTGGTTGAAAAAGGGAAAAAGAAGAATTAAAAAGAAAAAAAAGACAGTTAGAAAAAAATTAACTTTGAAGGACTACAGAATCATGGTAAAAAAGCCATGGATTCTATGTGCAGTATTCCCCTAGCGCTGGAGTTCTGCCGTTCTCATTGATCGGTAAACTTGGTCTTGGCTGGCTGTTCTCGCTGATCTTCTGGGGAGGGGCCTGTTGCCGTGGTTCCCAAATGTCTTTGCTGGAGGCGGAATTGCCCCACCCTTGCCCCCTCCCGGCTAAGTAATCTGCTCGGGTTTGCTCTCGGGAGCTTTTGTTCCCTGCGAGCTTTCCGTACAGCTTTGGAGGTGGAGAGTGAAAATGGCGGCCTCCCAATCTCTTCCCCGGAGGAGCCAAGAACTCAGGGGCCCCTGCCCCTCAGTGCGCCCCCAGAGAAAAGCCGCCAGTCACTCCCGTCTCCCTGGTCTCCAGCCACACTCCGTGTTCACCAGGCCTGTGACCGCGCGTTTCTATCTCTGGCACCCGACCCCGTGTGGAGTCTCCAAACCCAGCAGATCCCTGCGGTGCACTCTCGCGCGGCTCCTCCCAGGGGAGGAAGGGGAGTCTCCCCGGATCTGCTGCTTGTTGGGTCCCTGCTGGAGCAGCAGTGGTCCGACTGTGCTGCGGATCATGGTTTATGACAACCCCAAGCTGAGAGCCTCGCCTGGGCTCCGTCTCTGCAGCCAGCTTCCCCGCTGCGATACCTGGGAGCTCTGCTGCACTCAGGCATCCCCGGTCTTTCTGTGACCCCGAGGGTCCTGAGACCACACTGTCCCGGAGGGTTCCACCCCCCGCTTAGCCACTAGAGTGACGTCCCTCGGCGGAGCAGACTTCTAAAAGTTCCGAATTTGCGCTCCGTGGCTCTATCCCTTGCCAGAAGTGCCCGACGGAGGCCCCTCCCCCGCCGTCTATCCCGAATATCGCCTCAGATTCACTTCTCCGCACGTCCTACCTTCCAGAAAGTGGTCGCTTTTCTGTTCAGAGAGTTGTTGCTCTTCTTTTCTTCGATCTCCTGTTGAGTTTGTAGGTGTTCAGAATGGTTTGATCCCTATCCAGCTGAATTCCTGAGACCAGACGAAATCCAGGTCTCCTACTCCTCTGCCATCTTGCTCCGCCCTTCTAAATTACAGCTTTTAATGATAATTTCTGTACTAAAATGACATATTAACCAGTAGCAATATGCTTATAAAATAATCAATTAAAATATAATTTTTCATTGTTTTTTATATGGTGGTATACTTGGCATATGACATTATATTAGTTTCAAGTGTGTAACAATGATTGGATATTTGTTTATATCACCATAATAAGTATAGCTACCATCCAATAAGGATTCTTGTTGAAATTGAGCACAATGCTTGTCATGTATGAGGAGACATATTTTAAAGTTAAAATTTAGAGTTCTCTTGTGGCCAGCACTACTGCTACTACCACCAATAAAAGAACCCTTTTCAGATATAGAACGAATTTTCATTATTAATTTAATTTGTGAAGATAATCCTTTCAGGATAAGACATAATTGTTTTGAGGCTGGAGAGATTGTAGGGCATGTCCACACATGTCCACACACACATTAAATGTTTCAGCTTTATTGCTGTCAAATAATCTTTACAATTTGCATCCCCTCCCAGTCCAGGATTCGTATCTCAAACCAGCTCTGTCCAGGAGCCTCATTCTGTACTTAAGAGTCTTCCAGCTCCCTGACCTTCTATACCAGCCCTGACTGTGCCCTGTTGATCCATGAACCTTACCCGTCTTCCTCTTGCCCCTGGAAACTGAGGTAGACAGATGATGTTTGCAAAATGAATTGTACACCTGAAACTAATATAACACCATATGTCAACTGTGCTGGAATTAAAATAAAAACAAAACAAAACAAATTACCTGGGTCCAATCTCAGCCTTACTACTTACTAAATAGGTGATCTTGGCCTATTGCTTAATCTCTCTTTACCTCAATTTGTTCTTCTATAAATCTTTAGCCTGTCTCATACATTTGTGATAAAGGTTAAATGAATGAAGATAAAGTTAGTTGTTACTAAATAAAAACTCATCTCATCAAAACACCAAAAACAACCGAGTACCTAATATGTGCCAGGTACTATGCTAAGCACTTACAGTGCCCTGCTAAGCAAGTGGAAACCAATTCCTGACCACGTGATTGCAGCCAATGAGAGTAACATTCAGTGTGCTCACTCCCATTATTGTTGCTGTGATTAAATTCATTTCCCAGAGATACTGAGGCTTAGACACACTTTGAAGGAGCAGAACTTGACTTCTGAGTATGAGGAAGTTTTAGCACAGTCATAGAGTTTGAAAGAGTCATAGTAGAGAAGAGGAAAGATAATGGACTTGAGATATGAAGAAGCATTCGTGCCCAGTTAAGGGTGAGTGAAGACCACGAATACATTCCAATATGTATTCACTGATCTTCGTGGTTAGATAATTCTCCCAGTCACATAGGCCAAAACCTTGGAGCTCTCCTTGACTCCTAACCGCATCTCACATTCACATTTAATCCATCAGCAAATTCTGTTGGTTGTTACTTTAACTATGCCTACAATTTGACCATGTCCTATAATGTCCACATCTACCAGCTAATCTGAGTTTACAATAACTCACCTGTATGTTACTGTAACAGGCCTTCACTCCTGTTCTCCTACCACATTCCCTGTAGATGGAAGCGTATCATGGACTCCAAAGGCTCACATCTCTCTCAGAGTAAAATAAAAATTCCCTGCCATGGCCTACACATCTCTCCACAAACTCTCCCTCTTACTGTAGCTTTTATCATTCGGAATCCACTTCACTCACTGTGCCCTTTTCTTCCAACACACCAAGTGCATTCCTGCCACAAAGCCTACCCACTTGCCAGGAATGCCCTCTTTTCTGTACCCTTATGGATCCATTCAGCTGTCAAATACCACTTAGCTTTTCTTTATCACAATATATAACACAGTACACAAACCATTGAAATTCTTTGTCCTTCACTCTGTTTTCTTTTTCTTTTTGTCAGTTGCTTTGGACTGACAGATTTCTTTACTTGGCTGTTTCCTTGTGAATTGCCATTCATCCTACTAGAATATAGAGTCCTTCAAAGCAGGGACTTTGTTTTCTTCAGAGCCATTTCCTTTCCTCAACATCAGTACCTAGATCTAGTGGATACTCAATAAAAACTTTATGAAGAAGTGAATGCATGGGACACCTGGGTGGCTCAGTCAGTTAAACTTCTGACTCTTGATTTCGGCTCAGGTTATGATCTCAGGGTAGTGAGATCAAACCCCACATTGGGCTCTGTGCTGGGCATTGGAGCCTGCTTAGGATTCTCTCTCTCCCTCTCCCTTCCCCTGCTCACTTGGGCGCATGCGTGCTCTCCCTCTCTCTCTCAAAAGAGAAAAGAAGTGAATGCATGAAGGAAGGAATGAATGAATGATAAATGAATGTTATTTTCTTTAGCAGTACTCAGTGTGGTGAGTGTGGGAGCACAAAAGCAGGTAGATCCAGGCTTTTTCCTATTATTTTTTTCAAATTTATATAGTAGAGGACCAAAAAGCTTGGGGGAGGTATTAACGTTATTGGTAATTTGAAGAGATGAATCATTGGCTTGAAGTTAATAAAACTGAAGACAGAATGGGATTGACAGTTCAGAGGAAACAGATAAGCCTCAGTGAGGTTGGCAATACTTTGTAGGAAGGCACTACGTTTGATGGCAAGGAGACTGTTCTGAATAAGGTAAAAAAAAAAAAAAAGCATTCTCATGAACATGTGTGCAGTATGGAATAGAAATGATTCATGCGGAGTTGACATTCAAAATTCTAAACTTCTTAGCTCCAGAAGTTATCCAAACATAAAAACATAGTTTCTATAAATGAAGTTTCTTGAATTAAGCTAATTTTATTTAGAAACATTGAGTTGATTAGTATTGTTAATTGTTAGGTACTAAATGTCTCCCTGAATATAGGAAGATATTGGTGACTGTTGCCCATGTTGCTTTAGCTCTGCCGAGGGCTCTACGTGCTCCCATTGTTTGTAGACTTTGGATTAGCTAATGCATTTCAGAACTGAGTGCATGGTCTAGTACTGTGGTGGCCTCTAGTCATATGTGGCTTTTTAAATTAAAATTCATATTAATTGAAATTAATGAAATTAAAAATCCTGGTCCTCATTCCAGCTAGCTATATCTTAAGTACTCAAAAGCCACAGATGGCTAATGGCTACCCTGTAGGGCTGTACAGATACAGAATGTCTCATTTATCTCAGAAAGTGTTATTAAAGAGTGCTGGTCTAGTAGTTTATCACTAAGACATTGGGGAGCTCAGGAGAGCTACAGAATACTTCATTTCTTGGGCGCCTGGTGGCTCAGTTGGTTAAGCGACTGCCTTCAGCTCAGGTCATGATCCTGGAGTCCTGGGATGGAGTCCTGCATCGGGCTCCCTGCTCAGTGGGGAGTCTGTTTCTCCCCCTGACCCTCCCCCCTCTCATGCTCTCTCTCTCTATCTCATTCTCTCTCTCAAATAAATAAATAAAATCTTAAAAAAAAAAAGAATACTTCATTTCTTTATACTTCAAAATATAAATAACATGTTAGCTTACTAATTTTGATATACTAGTAGGTTGTGTATTTGCATGACAAATAATGAACTCTCTCTCAAACGGTGGCAATTGTATTCTTGAATGACTTCATAGTTTTAAAAGATAAGGTATGGTAATTATTAGGGATATTGAAGACTTCTGGAAACCCACATGGAGAGATATACTTCCCTGGAGTCCAGTAACCAATGAATTAAAAAAAAAATTGACTAAGTTCTCTCAATGAAAGAAAAATACCCCTTGTATTTGGGCATTTCATATTAGAAATGGGACAGAACAAACAGTGCCATGTGTATCTTAATTTTAATTAAACATTTTGTATTTTTGTAGTTTTCAAAAGTGTTTGGAATAAAATGAGATATTAAAGGGATATATTAGAGAATAGGATATACAAAGATCAACATTATTATACATCTATGAATTTATTACAAAGGGTGGTGATGTTCAGAAGGAAGAGTTTGGACCACAAGAATATGAATTAATCTGTATATCAGTTAAATTCAGTGGTTATGAGATTCTCTACTTACACCTCAATTTTTCCTGGCATATACTTCAGGACCAAATAAATAGTCTACCTGTTATATTTGATTGGTAAGGCAATTAGTAGGCAATGGACCAACAAGAAGAAAGTGTATGAGAAAAGGCAGAGTCACAGGCTCAGAACTAGGCCTGAAGAAGAGCCACTTTTAGAGAAATTCCATAGGACATAATTGAGGGTGTACCACCTACCTACCTAGGTACCCACATGCCTTTATTGCAGAAATGACTGATTTCAATGGGGAGCAACCAGTACTTCCTATATGCAGACTTGCAAGTCAGGTTTCATTAGGGAAGACTTCATTGGCCAGTAAAAATAATTAAATAATGGGATTTTAATTGATCATTCATAATGTATAACTAGGATTTATATTTCATAGACTGGGGTGTGGGGACAGGGACCATGGCTCTGGCAGATTTACAACTTTATATAACCACCCAGGGATGTGGAGGATGATTAATAAAAGCCTCAGAAGCACAAGAAGCATAAATTTGAAATAGTACTGAAAATAGGAGGAAAAATTGACATTTTTCACCCATCAATATTTATTTCAGAATGAATTTCTGAAACTTTCTCCACATTCATATTTAGGGCTCCCGCAACGCCTGTTAAAAATGCTAATGATGACTGAAACTTGGAAGTATCCTATAGATCTGTACCGCCCAATATGGAGCCATTAGCCCCTGTTGCTATTGACCACGTGGAATGTGGCTAATCTGAATGTGCTCTCAGGATAAAATGCATGTCAGAATCCAAAAATATAGTAGGATAAAAGTATGTAAAATATCTCATGAATAACATTATATTGGTTACTTGTTAACATGATAATGTTTTAGATATATGGAAGTGTTGTATTGAGAGAGTGATTTGATCAATAATTTATTTTATATCCCATTTGATGATTGTTTACCCTAATCGACCTCACTGCAAAATGTACAATTGATTGTATTACTACTGGTCAATAAAAAATGTCCAGCACTATATAGTGTGCTGAGATCTAGAGATCTAGCTAAAATCTAAAAGGTTTTCTTTTCCTTTCTTTATACCAGTAAGGAATAATAAAGACAGAGGTTTTTAGATAAAGATTGGGTAATAATTTATATACAGAAATGTGAGTGGGAAATTTACCCGTAAGGTATAAAGTTCTGCCTCCCATAAAACAAATTCTGGGGTTAGTGCCCAGCAATCTGTTCATTAACAAGCCTTCCAGGTTTCTCTGATACCTACTAGCCTTTGAGAATCTCTGCTCTCAAAGTAGTTTCAAATAATTTCTCCTGGAGGAAGGATGCCAACCTTCTGGAAGTGGCTAGATAATTTTATACTTGTTTCACCAGAGATTGCCATCTCAGGGGAGGTTCTTTTTAACAAAATTACACACAGGTCATCATTGGAAGGAGAGGTTAAGGAAATGATATTCATAATCCTAAATTCTCCCAAACTGGTTATGAGCATTTTCATTTATGTGTCTGTCACTAGGTTGTGGGAGGATGGAGGTGGCCACTGCAGGTGGGCTCAGGGGCAAGGAGAGAAATTCTAGAGATCTGAAAAGAGGAGTATCTTGGAGTTGTCCATTAAATTCTCTACCTCATCTAGCTTTGGGTTACAGGTATTTGTGAGTGATGTAGGTATCATTGCCCTGAATTATTAACAGCAAGGTTATTTCTAACTTTATCATCATGGTGGGGAGTATTTCTAATTGGGAAGGAGATATCGGATGACCAAACTTCTAATATTCCCTGAAAAGCTATTGTTTGTAGATTACTACATCAGAATAATGTAAAAATAAGTTGTCTTTAAGGTAAATGCTCTTGTTAAGCCAATCATGCTTAGATGTTGCATCATGACTGTTATCTGAAACTCACACCTAAGGCAGTGCCTCTGACACTGTTCCTACAAATCACCTAAGGATTTTGCTAAAATGCAGATTCTGATCTAGTAGATCCGAGTTTCTCTAACAAGGCCCATGGACTGAACTTTTCATAATAAAGCACCTCCACACCAGACCTTTGGAATCTAAATCTGCATTTTTAACAAGATATGTGGGTGCTTCTTCTGCACAGTGAAGTTTGAGACACACTGATAGCAATGATCTACAGTGATTCACACGTCTGGTTCTGCTTTATAACCATCTAGAAAGCTTCAATAAAATCTGATCCCTTGGTCCTAATCTGGAACAAATACATTAGAAATTGTAGGGTATAACCCAAGTAACTGTGTATTTTGAAAAGTTTGGGTGGCAAGCAAAATAACAGCCCCTCAAAGATGTTCATGACCTAATGTTTAGCACCTGTGATTATCTTACATGGAGAAAGTGATTTTGCAGATGGGATTAATGTTAAAATGTCTTGAAATGGGGAGTTTATCCCAGATGATCAAGGTGGGCCCGATGTAAATACATGAGTTCTTAAAAGTAGAGGATGTTTCTCACGTCAAGAGACATGATCACAGAAGGGAGAGAGCGCCCACAAGAAGGATTTACTCACCCCCACTTTGCTGGCTTTGAGGATGCATGAATGGGGCCATCAGCAAAGGAATGAAGCTGGCCTGTGGATGTTGGAGAAGGCAAGGAAATGGATTCTTTAATCTCCAGTCTCCAGAAAAGAACTCAGCTCTGCGGATGCCCTGATTTTATCCCTGCAAGACACATATCAGAATTCTAGCCTATAGAACCATAAGATAATAAGTATGCCTGTCATAATTTGTTGCAGCAGGAATAGGAAACCAGTATCAGGTGATACAAATATGCAGTCAGTGCTCTAGGAGTCAATAGAAGAAGCCCTCAGATGGTTTCAGGAGTTCGCTATACAAAGCAAGTATTCCTTATGTCTGAGTGTTCTTCAACTTCAAAGAATTTCCTGACCAGCCGAGCCACCCAGATCATATGGGGTGTCTGCCATACGGGGATCTTTGAAAAATTGGGTAACTTGGAGCTACGTACAATTTAGCTGATGTTGATACCTTATCCCCTTAATCATTTGTGCATAATGTGCTATGTAAATCACTCACCTGTGTGTGTGAGCGAGTATACACACATATATACACACGCATTCTTGTTTACATGCACATATGTATGGATGTACATATTCCCGTATTATTAAAAATGTATAGATTTACTCAAGATAACATCTTTAAATTTATGTGTAAACAGCAAAACCTGCCAAGATCTAAAACAAGTCACTATAGTAACCAGTCAGTTAAATGCTACCAGATAAATGATTTGGATGTGATAAATCAGAATGTTTGGATGGCTCTGAGAGGTTGCAAACATAACACAGGCATGTTCACTTGGGTGTATAATAAGCATCTCAAACTTAATATGCCCCAAATATTTGGCAACTCATCCTCTTGTTGCTCAGGACAAAACTCTGGCATCACTTTGGTGCCTCACATCTCTTCTGCCAGCAAATCCCGTCAGCTCTATCTCCAAAATGCATCCATGTTATGACCATAATTTGCCACAATTATACTACCTTCATGGGCTTTTAGACCGGGACTTCACCTGAAGTATACAGCAAGTGCCTCTTAATAGCTGGCCCTTCTGCAGACCTTGACTCCTGTCAGTGTATTCTCTGTATGGCAATCAAGAGGGTTCTAGAAGAGCTCAAGGCAAACCATACCCTACCTTGCACGTTGAGCAGATGGCTCACCATTAAGCCAAAGTCCTCCCTGTTATGCACTAAAGCCTCTAGAGAAAAGGAGTCCTGAAAACTACCTCCGTTCAGCTCCCCTTTTGCTCCCTTCTTCCACACCACTCATGTCTGCTTTCACTGTCCCTCAGACACACCAAGCAGATGCCTGCCTCAGAGTTTCTGCATTTCTTTCCTCTGGCCTAGATGATCTTCTGTGTCTGACTTACTCCCTCGCCTCTCTTAGAAATGTATCCATTGTGGACTTGTTTTCTGTCTTACCAGAAATCTCCACCCCCACCTATACATACACACTTTCTATTCTCCTTCTTTGCTTTATTTATTTAGTCTTTATCTCTACTGCCTGCCTGGCTTACGCTATTTATTGTAGTCTTCTTTATTGCTATTTCTCATGGTGGCATGCAATCTCCATGAAAGCGATGGTTATTGTCTGTCTTCTATTCTCCTGAGACCTCAGTAGCTCAAGCAGTGACTTGTCTCCTGTAGGCAGTCCATAAATACTTGCAAAATGAGTGAAATAACAATAATGATGTCTTCCGAGGAAATAATAGTCAGTATTGGTTTACTACTGAGGAGGCATAGAATACTATGTTGAACGCATTGCATACATGATTTTATCTACTCGCTACAAGAAACCTGAGAAAGATGCTAATGCTAGACTAATTTTACAGAGGCTGTAATAGGCTAAGGTGGGATAACGAGGCACAAACACAGTCATGGGGCAGTATTAGTGATCTAAATCCGAATCTTCTGTTCTTTAACCTGCGGTTAGGGATGCTCTGAAAATTTTGTTGATTTATAAATTAGGAGATTTTAATATAGATATTGGGACAAACCATTTGGTTAGAACTGTATACATTAATTCTATAAGCAAGCTGGCAGACTTGAAAAATAACTTACAACTACAATATATTTACTTTATCTTAGCACCTAACATAAGAGCAAAATTTGTCTTTCTGAAAGAACAGGATTCAACCAAGTTTGGACTTCTCTCTCAGAAACGTTATTATGTTACCATTTCCTCCTGGAGGGGCTCAGAATCTGTGTTTGGAAAGGCAGAAGGAACACAGGACCTAGTAATGACCTTCATGGTTCTCAGTGTTACATTAGCAGATTTATAAAGAAGAATTGAAGAATTACATCTGTTTCTAGATTGTATCAAAATCATATTTGACTCATTTTATAATTTAAAAATGTGCCAGAGTTGATAAATATGGTACAGCAAAGAAATAGTATTATCCAAGGTCTTCATATCCTTGTAAATCATTTTTTATTTTCAGATTGCTTTTTTCTAGTATATGTGAGTGATATTTGTCTCCTCAGGAATAAAGTATCTGCCATTACTCAGAAATACAGCACAAGGTGATTTAGTTACAACATTACTCTAGTTCAAAGGGAATTGTGCACTTATAATTCACTTCCTCTGCTGTGGCTGGTATCTATGACAGAAAAAGGAATAACGTTTGGAGAGTTGAAGAAGAAAAATTAGTGGAAAACAGAATAGTAATTTAAAAATAAATACTGAGATAGATGCCACCTGGTCATGAGTCCTTTTTCGTTGGATACCTTGTTGATGACTCATTACGCTCCACCCCCACCTCGGGTCACAAAAGTGCAGCTAGCCAGCTAGTAGTCACATTTGTATCATTAGTTTAATGCTACCACTCAATCAGCAGGTTGTGTAGGATAGTCATCGAAAGTAGATTTTTATTCAAATAATCAATTAAGCACCAAAATAAAATTAGAATTTTTATGTCAAATTTGTAGTCAGTAGTATAGAACCTATTCCACAATTTGAGCCCAGTAATAAATGAACAATGTTCCTTGTCATCGTGAGCCTGGAAAGAGTTCTATTTCCAAGTGCTCCTTTAAAATATTTCATAATTTCACATTTAAGCCATCAAATCTCCAACTTTTCAAATTGATTCATCTTTCTGGTAGGACAAAAGAATTAAATAATCTGATGTATGGTTGCCCATCAACATCAGTTTAAAATCCTATCAGGATGAATGAGAAAATGCAGTTTTTTATGAGATGCCAGTTAAAAAACCGACAGCTATCTATTGAAAACTTACTCTGTGTTTGAACTATCCTAGGGCTAGAAGCAGCTCAAAGTAGCAAGTCTATCCCTTATGTAAGATATAGTCTATTTAAAATATGCAACTATAAAATAAAACAGACAATGGTGTTAAAAAATTAAGTGTCCAATCTGGCAAAGATTTTGATTCCAACGTTTATCGAGAGGAGATTAATAATTTAAGTCTAAATAATTTTTTGTGTGTAGTGTTAAATTTTGGCAGAAGAAAAGAAAATGGATCATACAGAAGGACTGGATTTGTATAATGATGGACAATAATACAGTTGAAAAGGAGAACTCTTATAGAAACTTCAGAGAGCTAATAAATAGATTAATATATGCCTGATATTGCAAATGTGTACTATCTGAGTAAAGTTTCTGGATTGTGTTCTTAGTTTTCCAGTCATAGATGCAAGTAATAGCATAAATTCACGTGCCATGCTACTAATTCTAACATGTATGTTCCCTTTTTTTCTCACTCAAATCTATGTTGTGATATTTTGAAATGCAAAATTAAGCTTTACTTTACATTATGGTATCATTAAAATGTAAAATGGCAGCTTTCTTTAGATTCAAACCAGTAGGGGCCTGTGGGGACAGGGACAGAAATATATGCATAGCAAATGTTAATTCCAAATAAAATAGCCATACAAAGATCTGTGGGCATTGATGTGATAGGGCATAAATTCACAATGTTTGGGGAAAAAATTAAAGAAAACCATACTTTTTGGTAACTTCTTACATGTGTGCATACATTTTAGGTGGTATAGCTTTGAAGATCTTTCTTTTATTTACTGTCATTATTATTTAAACTTGACAGGATTATGGAATCTATGAGTCTGAATTAAAAAAACCACCCTCCTACCAAAAGAAAAGCCACCCCATCTTACAAGAAACTCAATTTTATCACCATAAATTTTTCACATTTATAGTGAAAAGCCATATGTTGAATAATGATTTATCAATATTTTAACAGCTACCTATTGGAAACCAAGCTACAAAAATTTGGAAACAAGCCATGTTTCCCTGCTTTAAAGAAAATTGCAATCTAAGGTATCGGCCCACACAGAATTGCTCCCTAGGTAGATCGATATAAACCAACACAAAGACAAAAGTCTTTGAGAAAGATTTAATGCTCAACTACATCATACCAACCACAAATGGAATTCAGGAGAGATTATTCTTATTGGAGTAATTTGAAAATACTTTAAAACTAAAGAAGACATCCAGGGCACCTGCGTGGCTCAGTTGGTTAAGCGACTGCCTTCGGCTCAGGTCATGATCCCGGAGTCCCGGGATTGAGTTCTGCATCGGGCTCCCTGCTCAGCAGCGAGTCTGCTCTTCCCTCTGACCCTACCCCCTCTTGTGCTCTCTCTCTCTCTCTCAAATAAATAAAAAATAAAATCTTTAAAAAAAAAAAAACTAAAGAAGACATCCAAATGGCCAACAGACATGTGAAAAAGTGCTCAACATCACTCGGCCTCAGGGAAATCCAAATCAAAACCTCAATGAGATATCACCTCACAGCATTCAGAATGGCTAAAATTAACAAGTCCGGAAATGACAGATGTTGGCAGGATGTGGAGAAAGGGGAACCCTCCTACACTGTTGGTGGGAATGCAAGCTGGTGCAGCCACTCTGGAAAACAGTATGGAGGTTCTTCAAAAAGTTGACAATAGAGCTACCATATGATCCAGCAATTGCACTACTGGGTATTTACCCCAAAGATACAAATGTAGGGATCCAAAGGGGTACGTGCACCCAGATGTTTATAGCAGCAATGTCCACAATAGCCAAACTGTGGAAAGAGCCAAGGTGCCCCTCGACAGATGAATGGATAAAGAAGATGTGGTCTATATATACAATGGAATATTATGCAGCCGTCAAAAGGAATGAAATCTGGCCATTTGCAACGAGGTGGATGGAACTGGAGGGTGTTATGCTGAGCGAAATAAGTCAAACAGAGAAAGACATGTATCATATGACCTCACTGAT
>NW_027901582.1:0-237 GCF_054177405.1 Leptonychotes weddellii | reverse complement strand
CAGATGTAGTGAAAAGAAGGGCCATATGCACCCCAATGTTCATAGCAGCAATGTCCACAATAGCCAAACTGTGGAAAGAGCCGAGATGCCCTTCAACAGATGAATGGATAAAGAAGATGTGGTCCATATATACAATGGAATATTACTCAGCCATCAGAAAGGATGAATACCCAACTTTTACATCAACATGGATGGGACTGGAGGAGATTATGCTAAGTGAAATAAGTCAAGCAGAGA
>NW_027901581.1:0-237 GCF_054177405.1 Leptonychotes weddellii | reverse complement strand
CAAGAGGAAAGTTGGAAAGAACTCAAATACATGGAGGCTAAAGAGCATCCTACTAAAGAATGAATGGGTCAACCAGGAAATTAAAGAAGAATTTAAAAAATTCATGGAAACCAATGAAAATGAAAACACAACTGTTCAAAATCTTTGGGATGCAGCAAAGGCAGTCCTAAGAGGAAAGTATATAGCAATACAAGCCTTTCTCAAGAAACAAGAAAGGTCTCAAGTACACAACCTAAC
>NW_027901580.1:0-237 GCF_054177405.1 Leptonychotes weddellii | reverse complement strand
TAATCAAGAAGCTAAGAAAATATTTTTTAAGATTTTTCTTCCCGGGTTATGATTTTTCTCAGGCTGCACTGGACGGCCTGCATTCTTCAGAGTGGGATCTATTTCTATTTTATGAGAGACCAGCTTTTCAGCAAGTATTCAGATAAAGAGGGGGCTTCTTGCAGGGGAAATCCTGGGAGCTGTAATGTAGATTGCAGAAAAAGCTGGAGTTTATGGCAGGAGAAAGGGGGCCAGCCC
>NW_027901579.1:0-237 GCF_054177405.1 Leptonychotes weddellii | reverse complement strand
GTGTGTGTGTGCATGTGTGGGTGGGTGTGCGCTGGTGTGCGTGTATGTGTGCACGTGTGGGTGTGTGTGTGCCGGTGTTTGTGTATGTGTGTACGTGTGTGTGCACGTGTGGGTGGGTGTGCGTCGGTGTGTCTCTGTGTGTGTGCGCGCGTGTGTGTGCACGTGTGGGTGGGTTGCGCCCGTGTGTGTGTGCGTGTGTGTGTGCATGTGTGGGTGGGTGTGCGCTGGTGTGCGTGT
>NW_027901578.1:0-237 GCF_054177405.1 Leptonychotes weddellii | reverse complement strand
CAATTTTCCCAACACCATTTGTTGAAGAGACTGTCTTTGTTCCATTGGACATTCTTTCCTGCTTTGTCAAAGATGAGTTGACCATAGAGTTGAGGGTCCATTTCTGGGCTCTCTATTCTGTTCCATTGATCTATGTGTCTGTTTTTGTGCCAGTACCATGCTGTCTTGATGATGACAGCTTTGTAATAGAGCTGGAAGTCCGGAATTGTGATGCCGCCGGCTTTGCTTTTCTTTTTC
>NW_027901577.1:0-237 GCF_054177405.1 Leptonychotes weddellii | reverse complement strand
ATCTTGTAATGGTGGACATTACAGGTTTTCTCTCTCTACCCTGGCCATAAGACAATGAAAATCCCAGAGTTTAAATATGGGTAAAGAATGTATTTAAGTCAGCCTGTGCTATGTCAGAAACCATCCAGGCCTCAAGTATGCCAGTTAGAAACCCACAATAGTAGGAGAACCATGATGACCTGTTTTCCTCTCATGCTGGTGAGCTTTTCTCCACTTTGACCGCTCAGTCTTTACTTG
>NW_027901576.1:0-237 GCF_054177405.1 Leptonychotes weddellii | reverse complement strand
GTTGCCTGTATATTCCCCCAACACTGATGAAATCCACCACGTTTCCTGATGTTGTTCTCCCAGGCACTGTGTTCATTTCGCTGATGTTACTTGACATAGAGACAAATGGACTTGCTCAGAATTTCAAGTTATTTTGTAGTGAGACAAAGACCCACAGGGCTGAACGAGTGGTCAACACAATGTGGTCCGACCTCTATTTTAGGGATTGGTCAACTGGAGTCAAAAGCTGGGAAGGGA
>NW_027901575.1:0-237 GCF_054177405.1 Leptonychotes weddellii | reverse complement strand
GTTCACCATCGGCAGTCCTGGGATGTGCTGTTCCCGTGAACAGTGGTTTTCCCAGGACATGCTGTTCCCGGGGACCGTGCTGCTCCTGTGGACCATGTTGTTCCCGTGGACCGTGCTGTTCCTGTGGACTGTGCTGTTCCCGTGGACCATGCTGCTCCTGTGGACCGTGCTATTCCTGTGGACCGTGCTGTTCCTGTGGACTGTGCTGCTCCTGTGGACTGTGCTGTTTCCATAGAC
>NW_027901574.1:0-1507 GCF_054177405.1 Leptonychotes weddellii | reverse complement strand
ACTGAGCCACCCAGGTGCCCCCTGAAACTCCTTTTTAATATTTCACATACTTAAAAAAGAATCTCAGTCCAGATTTAAGAAGCAGGTTATAAAAACACATTTTCTAATTTTATATTCTTGGATTTTCTTTCTTTTTTTTTTTTTTTTTAAAGATTTTATTTATTCATGAGAGACAGAGAGGCAGAGGGAGAAGCAGGCTCCCCGCAGAGCAGGGAGCCCGATGCGGGACTCGATCCCAGGACCGTGGGATCATGACCTGAGCTGAAGGCAGACGCTTAACCGACTGAGCCACCCAGGCGTCCCGGATTTTCTTTTTGATATTATGATATTGAGGCAGAGTTCAGGAGTTTTATGTATGTTGATTTGGTTACAGTCAGATCATTGGAAATGATTTGAACTTTTGGATATTGAGTTTCAAAAGCAATTATAAATGTTGTAAAGTGTCATTTTTTCTATAAAGCTTACTATTTTGCATTTTTCAGATACTTTTAATATGTGCTCAGTTGTTTTTGCTTTTGTATTTCATTTTGCTAGAGATGGGATTATGTACCTTTCAAACTAGTTCTCATGTAAGTATGAACATTTGAGAATGTGCACATAGGAAGTGACATTTATCAAGTGCTTTATTCATAGCAGGTACTTTTATATACCATAAATGATGTAGTAACCACAAAACCCTGTGAAATAGAGTAGCCTCTCCATTTTGTAGACAGGGAACAAGAGAACTCAGGCATCTCGCCCAGAGCTGCATGAGCGTTCAGTGAAAATACCAGAGTTTGAGCTAATGTCTGGCCATTTCCAAGGCCCAGCCTCACTTTCTCTCTTTCCGCCACACACCTGCTGCTTGCTCAGTGCAAGCCATAGATGCTTGACCTCTGATGTTAGTTCATTTTATTATTTACAGAATTCAATTCCTTGAATTTTTTCTAAAGCATCTGTATTTTTATGAAAATGGGTTTATTTCATATTTAATAATTAGTTTGTAATTATAATTTATTTTTATATTAAACACTTTTATTTATTTTTTAAAGATTTATTTATTTATTTGACAGAGAGAGACACAGTGAGAAAGGGAACACAAGCAGGGGGAGTAGGAGAGGGAGAAGCAGGCTCCCGCGGAGCAGGGAGCCCGATGTGGGACTTGATCCCAGGACCCCGGGACCATGACCTGAGCCGAAGGCAGACGCTTAACAACTGAGCCACCCAGGCACCCTATATTAAACACTTTTAATAAAATGTAATAGATGAAACTCATTTATATCCATCCCCAGGACTTAAAAATTTTCAAAATTTTGCTGTTTTTTTTTTTTTAAAGATTTTATTTATGGGGTGCCTGGGTGGCTCAGTCGGTTAAGCATCTGCCTTCGGATCAGGTCATGATCTCAGGGTCCTGGGATCGAGCCCCCCGCATCGGGCTCCCTGCTCGACAGGGAGTCTGCCGCTCCCGCTCCCTCTGCTACTCTCTCTCTCTGTCAAGTAAATAAAATATTAAAAAAAAAAAAAAAGA
>NW_027901573.1:0-237 GCF_054177405.1 Leptonychotes weddellii | reverse complement strand
AGGCTCCCCGCCAAGCAGGGAGCCTGATGCGGGACTCCATCCCAGGACCCCGGGATCCTGACCTGAGCCGAAGGCAGACGCTTAACCATCTGAGCCACCCAGGCATCCTGTTTTATTTTTTTAAACAGCTTTATTGAGATAAAATTCACCTGCCATACGACTTATCCATCTAAAGTGCACGATTCGATGGGTTTTTTTTTGGGCAGATTCACGGTGTTGGGCCACCACCACCTCTAT
>NW_027901572.1:0-237 GCF_054177405.1 Leptonychotes weddellii | reverse complement strand
TGTCTGTTTACTACCAAAAATAGGCAGGAAAATACTAAGAAATGCTCTGTGAACCACTTGGATATCAGAAATTCTTCCCTGCCCTCGTTGTAGGACGGCAGCTCTACTTCTTCCTAATGATCACTTAGCCTGCCAGTATGGGGACTTAATCTTAGTTTCTTCTTTGATCAAGGCTGGTCAATTTGCCAAGTTAAAAAAAGAGAGAGAGAGAACACAGGCCAATTTGGAATATTTGGG
>NW_027901571.1:0-237 GCF_054177405.1 Leptonychotes weddellii | reverse complement strand
TTCCTGCTTGACCTACAAACTTGTTATCGCCTTCATATTCAGCTTCAGCACCCCAAGGTTCGTCATAGAACACTCCGATACTAAGATTATCATTAATATCAGTCTTGACGCCATAACGTATAAAGGTATAGGCATCTTTGGTCATATTGCCAGTAGAGTCACCTTTTACGAAATCTTTTGGGTCTGAAACACCATATTTGTTTCCAGCATTATCATATCCAGATACATCTGTATCAA
>NW_027901570.1:0-237 GCF_054177405.1 Leptonychotes weddellii | reverse complement strand
ACAAACTGAATGTGTCCCCTTAACCTTATGCAGGTGCGGTAAGGCTGAGCTAGAACTGGAATTCTATCTACCTAGATATCAGTCTATCTTATTTATTAGAGAGACACAGTGTGCACATGCTAGCAGGGGAGAGGGGCAGAGAGAATCCTCAAGCCAACGCCCCGCTGAGCGGAGAGCCGGAAGACAAAGACGCAGGGCTTCGTCCCAGGAACCCCAAGATCATGACAAGAGCTGAAA
>NW_027901569.1:0-237 GCF_054177405.1 Leptonychotes weddellii | reverse complement strand
AGACTGATGAATCACAGACCTGTACCCCTAAAACAAATGATACATTATATGTTAATAATAATAAAGAGTTGCAAGTGTAGGCATGGAATAGTGGGTTAGCAGATATAGAAGTCTTCAGGGCTTGAGGAGATATGAGAAAGGCACTGTCAGAGTCTGATTACTGAGTCAATTTGTTACCAGTAGATGAATCATTTAAACAGAAGGGCTGAGGGCAAAGTTGTAGGTCTTGTGTAAGCT
>NW_027901568.1:0-237 GCF_054177405.1 Leptonychotes weddellii | reverse complement strand
AAGTCAAAGATACAATTCAGTAAAAAAAGCTCTCATGTGGCACCAATGCATTATAGTATGGTTACTCTCATCTTGGGTGATAAGAACTGAAGTATAGATTTTAGATTCTGCGGAAAAAGTAATGAACCACAGGTGCTTCTTTAAATATTTTCCTCTGAGCTGAGTATCAATTAATACTGGGCAGTAATAAGTACACACAATAGTGTGTGTGTGAGTGTGTGTGTGTGTGTGTGTATA
>NW_027901567.1:0-237 GCF_054177405.1 Leptonychotes weddellii | reverse complement strand
TATGTGTCAACATTTAAAACTTTGGAATATTTTTATTTTAACGTTATTTTAAACTTACAGAAACGTTGGGAAAGTAGTACATAGAGTATTGTGTACATTTTATGTAGATTCATCAATTGTATGCATTTTCCTCCATTTTATCTGTATCTTCTCTCCTGACCCTTTGAGAGTAAGTTACAATACCTTGGCCACCAACGTTCGAGCCATAGGCATGCAATATCTGTGCCCTAGGAGAGT
>NW_027901566.1:0-237 GCF_054177405.1 Leptonychotes weddellii | reverse complement strand
TCATTTTTTCTTTTTATTTTAGTTTTAAATTTTTTTTATTTCTTTACTTTTAGTCTTTTCCCAGTGTTGCTTTTTTGCTTTATTCCTTATCACCTTTTGCTTTTTCTCATTTTCAATTTTTTTCTTTATTATTTTAATCCTTTTCACTTTTTGCTTAGTTCTCATTTTCTAATATTCTTTTTTTCTCATTTCTCTCTCCCGCTTCTTTTCATTCCTTTTTTCTTTTTTTATGTAGTA
>NW_027901565.1:0-237 GCF_054177405.1 Leptonychotes weddellii | reverse complement strand
TCAACAGTAAGTTGAAACTGATGTAATTGGTGGGACCCCAGTGGTCTAAGGTCAACGTCTTTTATATCAGTGAACAAAGAAAGAGAGGAACATTTTCAGGCTGGTTTGGAGAAATGGTTTCAACACATATTTGGTATTCCCATCCTCTCCTCTGGAAAGAAAATGTGAGATAAAGTATCATAATTCTTACTTAAAGAATAAAGTAAGAATTATTTTAAAATAATAAAAATAGATGCT
>NW_027901564.1:0-237 GCF_054177405.1 Leptonychotes weddellii | reverse complement strand
GGCACAAGTGTCTCACTGAAACTTCATAAAACTTCCAGAACCTTGCAGTAATTAAATGTGATAAACCATGGGAAGTCTGAGCCTGATTCCTATAGAATAAAGTTTAATAAACAAATAATACCCATTATCCTTGTTCTCCTTGTTATCATCATTGGGAAGCAAATCATGTGCCTTCCTTGCTCTCTCTTTTTTTTTTTTTAAGATTTTATTTATTTATTTGAGAGAGAGAGAATGAGA
>NW_027901563.1:0-1507 GCF_054177405.1 Leptonychotes weddellii | reverse complement strand
GAGCCCTCGCTCTGGCGCTTGGCCAGCCGGGGGGCTGCCGTCTTTTTTGCCCGGCATGCCGTGCTTGTCTCCGCTTGTCGTTGCCTCGCCGGAGGCGCGAAACTCCCGGTTGGTCGGGGACGCGAGCACAGCGTGCATGGCGGGGCGAAGGGCGGTTTCCTCCTGGGGTCCCGGCCGCGAGCGCTCAGGATTGCCTTGTTGTGTCTGTCCCTTACCGCGCGAACCCACCGCCCGCCCCCCGGAGCCCTGGGCTGTCAGGCCTTCGGAACGCCGTTCCGCGGGGCCCGGACGGGCGGGGGGGCACGATTTGGGTGGGGGCGATGCGCCCTCGGTGAGAAAGCCTTCTCTAGCGATCCGAGAGGGTGCCTTGGGGTACCGGAACCCCCAGCCGCCGCCCCTCCTCTGCGCGTAGTGGCCACCGATGCGGGGTGACTACCGTTGCGTGTTGGGCAGAGCTTCCCTCTCTGCGAGGGGGTCTGACTTTGCCGGCCCCGCGGTGGGGGCCGAGCGCCGCTCTTTGCCTACCGCGGCCTGCGCCTCCCCCCTCCGAGCCGGGGGAGGGTCCCGCCGGGCCTGGCCGGCGTCCGGCGCGTGGGGCTCCTGCGCGCGTGCGAGCGCGCGGGCGGCCGCCCTTCCTCGTGGCGTGGTCTCCCGAGGGGCTCGGGGGGCGCCCCCGCGCGTCCCGCTTCCCCGTGCCGCGCGAGCGGCTGTCTGCCCGCCCGCTCCAGTCCCGAGTCGCCGCTGGCGGTGGCGTTCCGGGCACGGGTCGGGCCGCTCTCGCCTGGGGGCGCTTCCCCCCCCGGGGTCGCGACTTCCGGGACGGACCGAACGGACGGAGGTTCAAGACGGGACCCCGCGGCGGGGGTTCACGTGGGGTTGGGCCCCAGCGGTGTGGGGCCCGGTTCGTGGGGAGGTGCGCCAAGGGTGCTGAGGGCCGGCTGGCGTCCTGGGCGTCGCGGGACCGCTCTCGTGCTGGTGGCGGTGGGATCCCGTGCACGTTTACCTGGTGGCCCGGCTTGCGTCTTCGTTGGCGCGCCCTTCCCCGAACCGGCTCTTCCCCCCACGCGCTCCCGGCCCTCGCCCGCTGTGCTTCCCCCTCCCCGCCGCCGCCGACGCACTTCCCGCTGCCCTTGCCTCGACCGGATGCCTGAAGGCGCGTTTGGGTCTTCGATCCGCCCTCTCGGGACCGAAACCGGCCTCGCCGCTTGTTTGGGTGTCGTCCCCTCCCTGGGCCGCTACGGCTTTTTCGGGGGGTGGTCGTCCCCGGGCGAAGTGCTCTCGGTCCCCTCGCGAGGAGGAGAAGGTCCGCGCGCGGGGTCCGGCCTCTAGCCGGGTGGCGGGGGTGGCGCCGTTGCGCGTGCGGGAGAGTGTTCTGGGGGCCGGCCGTGACTGCGGTGGTGGTGGTGGTGTTTCGGGGCCCGGGCCCCGCGAGGTTGCCAAGGGCCCGCCGTGGGGGCCAGGTCGGCGTCCTTGGGTGCCACGGGACCGTCCTTGTGCTTGGAGGCCT
>NW_027901562.1:0-237 GCF_054177405.1 Leptonychotes weddellii | reverse complement strand
TTTATGGCCTCAGAGCTAACCCTCTTTCTAATCTCTCGTAAAATACTTTGTTGGTGCCTTGCAAGAAAATGTAAGATTTTGGTCATTCCTCCAACAATAAACATTTGTTTCTCTAATATGTAATCTATGCCCTTGTACTTTTTTGTAATGCCATATAGTGGTGATGGCTTTATGGATGTGTGTGTGTGTGTGTGTGTGTAGAAGAGAAGAAAGAGTATACTTGAAATATGTTTTGTT
>NW_027901561.1:0-237 GCF_054177405.1 Leptonychotes weddellii | reverse complement strand
GAACTTCTTCCAGGCCCCCAGCCAGGCCTTCGTCCCCGGAGGACCTTCCCCTGCGAATCGTTCCCACCAATCGCCCTTCACGCGCCTCCTTCCTGATTATCCTGCAGCTTCCACGTAGGTGGCGTCTTCTCCCAGAAGCCTTTGCTGACCTTCTTGCTCCTGCCCCCAGGCCAGGTGCAAGGTGTCCGGTGTGGCGGCCAGCTGTTTACCTCGACAATACACACTCCGATCCCTTCT
>NW_027901560.1:0-237 GCF_054177405.1 Leptonychotes weddellii | reverse complement strand
GTTTTTTGTTCCTCTGTTCTTCCATCCTTGTGGTTAACAAATCCAGTCCATTTCAGATCTCAGTTATTGCAGTTTTTCATTTCTCCTGATTGTTTTTTTAGCTGTTTTATCTCTGCAGTAATGGTCTCCCTGAAGTCTCCCATGCTTTTCTCAAGCCCAGCGAGTATCCTTATGATTGTTGCTTTAAATTCTACATCAGACATATTACTTGTATCTGTTTCAATTAGATCTCTGGCC
>NW_027901559.1:0-237 GCF_054177405.1 Leptonychotes weddellii | reverse complement strand
GATGGTGATGATGATGGTGGTGATGGTGATGATGATGGTGATGGTGATGATGATCATGATCGTGGTGATGATGGTGATGATTGTGGTGATGATGGTGATGGTGATGATGATGGTGGTGGTGATGATGGTGATGATGATGATGGTGATGATGTCAGGTGGTGATGGTGATAATGGTGATGATGATGGTGATGGTGATGATTATGGTGGTGATGGTGACGCTGGTGGTGATGGTGATGA
>NW_027901558.1:0-237 GCF_054177405.1 Leptonychotes weddellii | reverse complement strand
GGACCATTTCCTTAACCACACACAAAAATAGACTCAAAATGGATGAGAGACCTACATGTGAGACGGGAGTCCATCAAAATCCTAGAGGACAACACAGGCAGCAACCTCTTCAGCTTCAGCCACAGCAACTTCTTCCAAGAAATATCACCGAAGGCAAGGGAAGCAAGGGCAAAAATGAACTATTGGGACTTCATCAAGATAAAAAGCTTTTGCACAGCAAAAGAAACAGTCAACAAA
>NW_027901557.1:0-237 GCF_054177405.1 Leptonychotes weddellii | reverse complement strand
CTCTTAAGTATTTTATGAGTGACATAAATTAACATACATCTATTAGATGACCCATTTCCTAGATATTCTAAGATGTGTTTTATTTAAAGAAAGGGTAGGAGACTGTATTAACCTTCTTTAGGTTTCTAGCATCAGCCTGACTTTAAGTTATAACACTACATTCTTCATCCACAGCAGTAAGAAGATTGTACTGATAGTATGAAAAGCCAGAGGTCTCCCTTATTTCCTGGCACTTTA
>NW_027901556.1:0-237 GCF_054177405.1 Leptonychotes weddellii | reverse complement strand
ATAGAAGTCCCATATTCAGCCATCACCGGCTGAACAAGAGATTCCCTAGGAATCAAGTCTACATGGGACTGTCAGGAGCAGACAGGATCTTCAGGAGCAGAGCTGGGAAGAGAGACCAGAGGAGAAAAGTTCCAAATGGGGAAGTGTTTGGAAAGGCATTGGTTTTGCTGTGTACTTGGGATATCAATTCTCTCTGGTTCCCAGGTGCAGTGCTCCACTTAATCACTAACCAGAAAC
>NW_027901555.1:0-237 GCF_054177405.1 Leptonychotes weddellii | reverse complement strand
GGCAAAGAATTTTAAATCTTTCAAAAGAAAGTGTGTCGTAGGAACAGATAACTTTCTAGAACATTCATTTTAGAAAACATGGAGATGGCCTACTTCAAACATAACTGTACTGAGCATCTTCCAGTTGGCCCTCCAGAATTAGCTCTACCTTCTCCCCCTGGCCCTAGGCCATATGGGGCTCCCCTGTATGGATCCCACCAATGGATTACCTGGACCCCCACCTCTGGTTGGGGTCAG
>NW_027901554.1:0-237 GCF_054177405.1 Leptonychotes weddellii | reverse complement strand
TTTTTCTATAACACCCAGTGCTCCATGCAGTACGTGCCCTTCTTAACACATAACCGGGCTAACCCATCCCCCCACCCTCCTCCCCTCTAAAACCCTCAGTTTGGGGCGCCTGGGTGGCTCAGTTGGTTAAGCGACTGCCTTCGGCTCAGGTCATGATCCTGGAGTCCCTGGATCGAGTCCCGCATCGGGCTCCCTGCTCAGCAGGGAGTCTGTTTCTCCCTCTGACCCTCCCCCCTC
>NW_027901553.1:0-237 GCF_054177405.1 Leptonychotes weddellii | reverse complement strand
GCGCTTTCCTCTTGGGCTTTGCTTCAAACAGCAGGATTCCACCGTGGGGCCCCTCAGACTTGAAGAAACAGTTTTGTCAGAGGCAGTCTTGTACTTAACGACTTATCACTAGCACACCTGCTCATTATTCTTTCTTAGCCCTCAAAGTCCCCAACATGGATTCTTTCATTCTCCTACTACCTGAGACAGTGATTTTTTTTTTTAAAGATTTTATTTATTTATTTGAGAGAGAGAATG
>NW_027901552.1:0-1507 GCF_054177405.1 Leptonychotes weddellii | reverse complement strand
GCAGGACCCCGTGAGCCGAGTCCCTGTGCACGCTCCACGGTCCCCTTGCACTTCACATACAGACACAAACTCCAAGGTCGAATAGTCAGGAATTTCAAGACAGCGACTTCAGAACATGGAGCCCCGAATGGGGGCTGCACTGTTCCCGGCGCTCCTGCTGTTTACTCTGCACCCCAGTCCCCGGCATCAGCCCCCCAAGTGGGGGGACTGGGGGAGCATGCACGACTTCCCAGGTACTTCCCCAGGGCCACCCTCGGATAAGGGGACGCAGGCCTAGAACTCTGCCCAGAATGGTTAAGTCTCCTGCGGGCTCCCCGAGAGCACCTGTGGTGGCCCATAGAAAGCTCTGGAATCTGGGAGACCCACAGTTAGGGGGCTGCTCTTCTGTTCTCTTTGTCATCATCATGTTCGCTGCATCTCCCCACCAGGTGGGCTCTGGAGACGCAGCGGGCAGGACCCTGGGAGGGGGTGCTGTGTGTCCAGGCTCCGCGTCCTCAGGGCACTGGGGTCCAGGCTGGGTCCGCTGGGTCCGCTGGGTCCAGGCTCCGCGTCCTCAGGGCACTGGGGTTGTGCAGCAGGTCCGAGAGCCAGGATAGGAGCCCCGGGAACCGGGCGGGCTTCCGAATTCAGCCTCGCGGAGGCCACGCGGAGCACATTGATGCACAACCCCCGCATGACCGGATGTGCCACGTCATGCCGCATGGATGGGCATGTGGAACAGAAGCCGCGGAGACCCTCGGTGGTCATGTGTCAGCTCGGGACGGGATCTGCCACCAAAGGAATGACTTTTAAAAACAACAACAAAAAGGAAGAAAAGCTGAGCCACCAGGCTTTGGGGTGATGCCTCCCGGAGGCGCCGTTATGGGGATTACAGGAGCCTTGGTCGGTCTGCTCCAAGCACAGTCGGTGCTCATGACATATTCCTTCTTTTTCCCAGAAAGACAACGTAAGTCAAGAGGTAGACAGAGTCTGGTTTGCAGAGCGGCTACGGCGGGCGGGTCTCCGGGGCAGAAGAGATGGAGAGGAGCCCTCCCTGCATCCCTGCTCCCCGAAGCGGAGTCGGCCCAGGGGAGGGGGCTGCGCAGGGGCATCAGAGGGAGGCGGGGAGCCCTGTTAACCCACCGCTGCCCATGAGCGTCTGTTTTGTGGAATTAAGTGCTGGAAAGCCCCCCTTGCTGCTGTTCTCTATTTGTTTCCCTGGCTGTGGAGCCCCTACCCCGTTAGAGCTGTGTTTTATGGAAAGCACAAAGTACCTAGCGGCAGGTGCACCTCCAAGAAGAGAGCAGGCCCAGCTCGTGGGGGACGGTGGCTTCCCCAGGGCTCGGGGACCCCAGAAAACGACAGCTCGGGAACGCACAGCAAACCAGCCAGCAGGGCTGCCCATCCGAGGCCCCAGCTCTGGGGCACAGCGGGTGCCTGCTTCCTGCCGCTGAGCCTCTGAGTGTCCTGTCTGCAAGAGTACAGGGTAAGAGTGACATGGAAACCGTCCTCCCTGGGGGGTCCTGGG
>NW_027901551.1:0-237 GCF_054177405.1 Leptonychotes weddellii | reverse complement strand
CCCAGTTAGCTTTTGAAGAGACCTAGTCGGCGCTGCTTCTGTTTGTATTGAGTCTTAAGAACCAGGCAGTGAGATTTCAGAAGAGCTGAGTATGGAACAATGAATTTACTTTAGTCTAGCTGTTTTCATGCTGTCATTTTTTTTTCTTTTTTTTTTATTCTTATGTTAATCCCCATACATTACATCATTAGTTTTAGATGAAGTGTTCCATGATTCATTGTTTGTGCATAACACCCA
>NW_027901550.1:0-237 GCF_054177405.1 Leptonychotes weddellii | reverse complement strand
GGGACAGTGGGAAGAGGCAAGGAATTAAAGGACCGGAAGTGGGGGTGGGGGAGGTGGAAGCAGGTGGCTGTAAGGTTGCTTCTGCCAGCACTGGGAAGCTTAAGGAGAGAAGGAAAACTCAAATTCACACGTTTCAGCCCAAGGCATGGACAGAAACCTAGGGACTTTCAATGACCTTACTGAAAGTCTTTCTCCCAGCAGCTCAGTTGCAAGACCAGTCATAGCACTTTATCCTAG
>NW_027901549.1:0-237 GCF_054177405.1 Leptonychotes weddellii | reverse complement strand
CCCCTTTAGTCTAGGCATGGCTACTGTTGACTGAATTACTCAAGTTCCATTACACCCCTGTTCTGACTAGAGGTGTTAAAAGCATATCAAAACAGGGGGGCGGAGCAAAATGGCGGAGGAGTAGGAGACCTGGATTTCGTCTCCTCTCAGGAATTCAGCTGGATAGGGATCAAACCATTCTGAACACCTACAAACTCAACAGGAGATCGAAGAAAAGAATAGCAACAACTCTCTCAT
>NW_027901548.1:0-237 GCF_054177405.1 Leptonychotes weddellii | reverse complement strand
AAAAACAATATAAAATTAAGATGCTACATGATATATGTAATATGAAATCTGATTCATTTAAAAATAAATGCTTGATCTTAACAAAACAAAATCATTTTATTTATTTATTTTTTTAAAAGATTTTATTTATTTATTTGCGAGAGAGAGAATGAGAGACAGAGAGCGTGAGAGGGAGGAGGGTCAGAGGGAGAAGCAGACCCCCTGCTGAGCAGGGAGCCCGATGCGGGACTCGATCCC
>NW_027901547.1:0-237 GCF_054177405.1 Leptonychotes weddellii | reverse complement strand
TATTGCTCCCTTCTCCCTTAGAGGTGGACAGAATAGGCATGTTTAATCTCCTTTTACAGGTGAGGAAAACTGTGATCAGAGGTGTTAAGGGCTGTAGCCTAGCACTCAAGTGTCTCATTTTGCACTCTCTGCAAGCCTGTTGCTCCTCCTTTCTCGTGACCTCCTCTGACCCTCACCACCACCACTAAAAATACTTCCAATTCTTCTGGAAAAGAAACCCAGCAGCACAATGCTGTG
>NW_027901546.1:0-237 GCF_054177405.1 Leptonychotes weddellii | reverse complement strand
TGCCGCTCTCAGGCACCCCTGGTCTTTCTGTGACCCCGAGGGTCCTAAGACCACACTGTCCCACGAGGGTTCCACCCCCCAGTTAGCCACTGGAGTGACGTCCCTCAGCAGAGCAGACTTCTAAAAGTTCCAATTTTGTGCTCCGCTGCTCTATCACTTGCCAGAAGTGGCCGACAGAAGCCCCCTCCCCCGCCGTCTATCTTCCTGAATATCGCCTCAGATTCACTTCTCCGCACG
>NW_027901545.1:0-237 GCF_054177405.1 Leptonychotes weddellii | reverse complement strand
TGCTGCTGATTTTTTGTTTATTCCTTTTCCCCATGTAGAATGGTTGTATGTCAAAGATTTTTGTAACTACAGACGCTCTTGGAAGATCAAAAATGGATTGAGATGTGGGACATTACTTTAGACTGCTTGATGGTGACTTTGGCTCGACTTGTTTCTCCCAAATTGTTATTTTTTTCTCATTTTCATTGTACCTAAAGTTTTTTTTTTTTTTAACTTTTTGTTAAAGTACAACATTGT
>NW_027901544.1:0-237 GCF_054177405.1 Leptonychotes weddellii | reverse complement strand
TAGAACCTTGTTTGTTTTTCAGAGTCCATCGTCTCTCTTGGTTCGTCTACCCCTCCGATTTCCCCCGCTTCATTCTTCCCCTCCCGCTACCTTCCTCTGCCCACTTTTAATCAAATTATGTGTGGTTTTTTGGTGTTGAGTTGTATAAGTTCTTTATATATTTTGGACATAAAAATGAAAACACAAAAAATAACAAATGTTGGTGAAGACGTCAGGCACTGTTGGTGGGAATGCAAA
>NW_027901543.1:0-237 GCF_054177405.1 Leptonychotes weddellii | reverse complement strand
CTCTCTCGCTGTGTCTCTCTCTGTCAAATAAATAAATGAAATCCTTAATAAATAAATAAATAAATGTTATTTTATTTTATATATAACCCTCTATGTGCAAATACAAGAGATATTGAAATAACTCCTAGATTGGAGAACTCCTAGATACCAGTGGATATCTTGATCTTGGTAACTCCTACCAAGATGGTGGTAGAGGAGACCCCAGCCTCCATTCCCCTGATGAAGATCAACAATTAC
>NW_027901542.1:0-237 GCF_054177405.1 Leptonychotes weddellii | reverse complement strand
GTAATGGTCTTATCCTCACTTTAAAGTTGAGGCAATCAAAACTTGGATACTAAATAACTTATTCAGTGCCCGAACACCAGAAAATGGTACTGTCTTAGGCACTTGGGTCTTTCCATGAGCAAGAAGTGGAAGGGCTGACATCTATCTAGACTATTAAGCTGTGCTTTATTCATTGATAGTTTCGAAGGCAGTCAATTTCACCCCCTATTAGACCCTCTGAAAACATGGTTATCCATC
>NW_027901541.1:0-237 GCF_054177405.1 Leptonychotes weddellii | reverse complement strand
CTCTGGCACGGCCATCACCCCTGCGTGGGCAGAACCCTCCTTCCCAGAGAAAACCCCCTTTCCATCCAGCTGTCCCTCCCTCCCCTTGTCCCGCTTCCCAAGCGTTGCAGCCTGGAGGTTACCGTCTGATTTCGGAATCTGCCCATGCTGAATGTTTCACAATATCTGTGCTCTCGAGCTGGCTTCTTTCACCAGACACATTTTTGAGGTACAAAGCACGTGTCAGCACCTTGTTGC
>NW_027901540.1:0-237 GCF_054177405.1 Leptonychotes weddellii | reverse complement strand
GCCCCCCACCCCCCACCTCCTGCTCTGGTCTGAGCTCCCTCTGTGGAAGGCTCTGCTCTCAGTCCCAGGGGACACTTACCGGTGCACAGGCAGCACTGGGTCTGTCAGCACCTCAGGAGAGGAGTGTATGGAGGCGCTCTGACTCTGAAGCCCTTTTATCCCGGCTTTGGGCTCTGCCCTCAGCCTGTGAGACAGGACCTGGGCACGAGGGGACTGCCTCCTG
Source organism: Leptonychotes weddellii (assembly GCF_054177405.1). NCBI lineage: Eukaryota > Metazoa > Chordata > Mammalia > Carnivora > Phocidae > Leptonychotes > Leptonychotes weddellii. The sequence continues at coordinate 14 of NW_027901540.1, read as the reverse complement.
CCACCCACGAGGTC
>NW_027901539.1:0-237 GCF_054177405.1 Leptonychotes weddellii | reverse complement strand
GGGTAGCTCCCAGCCCCTCCCAACTAGAGAGACTGCTCGGGGAAATAAAAATAGCCTAGAGTGTCCCCACCTCTTTCCACTCAGGCAGGGGGTCTGTACCATTACCTTACCTGTGGTGGAGAGTGTATTCTGGCTCCATTTGACCAGAAGGGCTGGTGAAAACACTTGAAAGTTGTGCAGCCCAGGGGTACTCTAGCCGAAAGGTTTGCAGAGCAAAGCCTGTGGCCTTGTTGAGCC
>NW_027901538.1:0-237 GCF_054177405.1 Leptonychotes weddellii | reverse complement strand
TGCCTTCTGCCTTATAATATGTTGAAATCTCTTATTGGAAAAATCATCTGACTCTGCCACTCCTTTTCTGTGACAGGGTTTATTTCGCTTTTTTCCTTGGCCTAAGGAGGAGCCTAAGGTCATCATTTCAGTACCTAAGTTCAAATGAATAGTCTTCTTTTTTCTTCCCAAACACCTCACTTCGTAGCACCTTTTTTTTCCAATTACAATTTAATTACTTCATCCATTATCCTCTTC
>NW_027901537.1:0-237 GCF_054177405.1 Leptonychotes weddellii | reverse complement strand
GTGACAGATGGTAGTGCGGTGAGCACCCGTGGTTCCCTTGCCTGGTGTGCGCTCACTCCCACGAGAAAGGCCCTCGGCTTCCCCCAGGTGACGACCCCCTTCCCCACCTCCAGACCACGTGCTCTGCTGTTGACTCCATTCGGCAGCGGCAGCCACGGTTTGCCAAGCGGCCCTCACGGTAGATCTGCTGTGTGCTCACAAGGAGCTCCAGGCCAGGCATGTGGGGCAGGCCTACTC
>NW_027901536.1:0-237 GCF_054177405.1 Leptonychotes weddellii | reverse complement strand
TGTAATTACAAGTTATAATGTAAGGAAACTCAATTTTAAAAAATTTTTATTAGTGTTTTTCAAGAAGAGGTTGTGATGATTACCAGTGTTGTTTCTGCAGATTGTGTTATCTGTGTTTTAATAGACTTATCATTTATCCCTTATATCATTTCCCTACCTTGTCTCATTTTTTGCTTCCATATTTCTGTACCTGATACCAATTTACTAAATAACTAATAACATGTTTGCAAAAAGAAC
>NW_027901535.1:0-237 GCF_054177405.1 Leptonychotes weddellii | reverse complement strand
TCAAGTGGTACTGCTTGGGGCTTGCAAATGGGGGGCTAGGCCAAGTGAGGAGAAGGAAATGCTTTTTCTCTGCCTCACCTGTGTGTTGTGAAATTGTTCTTGTCACTCTTGTCCGTGGGGAGGGGAAGAACATTCACTGCCTGGCCAGAAGCTTCTCCAAAGGCTTCTGACTGGAAATGCAGGTCAAGGAGGCCCAAGCAGCAAGGACTCAGCCTTCCTCAGCTGACTCCCCCTAGG
>NW_027901534.1:0-237 GCF_054177405.1 Leptonychotes weddellii | reverse complement strand
CTAAAAACATCATCAATATCACACTCCTGAGAGGTAACTTACCTGGTTAAAAATGAAACATGTCTTTGTAGTAAGGATGCATTGTCTGAAAGACAAAGTGTATGATGCGGCATAGTCAGATTTTGAGCCAAATACAAAGAATCATCTGCGGCTGTTATGGTCTGCATTGCTATCTGCTTAGATAACAGTTTACATAATGCAAAGACAAATTAGAAATACTTGTTCTTAACAAATTAA
>NW_027901533.1:0-237 GCF_054177405.1 Leptonychotes weddellii | reverse complement strand
CTAAAAAGTCTCTATGCAATACTTGAAACTAGAGAGCATGGGCTTATTGCTTTGTCTGAGATGGGAATGACTCTTGCCTAATCCAATTCCACTGAGAAAAGGTGGTTAGGATTATGATTGTGATTATGAGCCTGGGACTATGGCTTCGTAAGACACTGTAAGCCAAAGTAGGTGAAACACCAATAACTCCTTTTTTTTTAATTGGAAATGAGTCAAGTTGCCCATTGGTTTAGTGAC
>NW_027901532.1:0-237 GCF_054177405.1 Leptonychotes weddellii | reverse complement strand
GAAAAATAGGGCGCCTGGGTGGCTCAGTTGGTTAAGCGACTGCCTTCGGCTCAGGTCATGATCCTGGAGTCCCTGGATCGAGTCCCGCATCGGGCTCCCTGCTCGGCAGGGAGCCTGCTTCTCCCTCTGACCCTCCCCCCTCTCATGTGCTCTCTGTCTCTCTTATTCTCTCTGTCTCAGATAAATAAATAAAATCTTTTAAAAAAAAAAAAATGATGAAAAATATTTATTTTAATT
>NW_027901531.1:0-1507 GCF_054177405.1 Leptonychotes weddellii | reverse complement strand
GGTCTATAATTCTCCTTTTTGATGGGGTCTTTGTCTGGTTTTGGGATCAAGGTAATAGTGGCCTCATAAAACAAGTTTGGAAGTTTTCCTTCCATTTCTATTTTTTGGAACAGTTTCAGAAGAATAGGTATTAATTCTTCTTGAAATGTTTGGTAGAATTCTCCTGGGAAGCCATCTGGCCCTGGGCTTTTGTTTGTTGGGAGATTTTTGATGACTGCTTCAATTTCCTTAGTGGTTATAGGTCTGTTCAGGTTTTCTGTTTCTTCCTGGTCCAGTTTTGTTAGTTGATACATCTCTAGGAATGCATCCATTTCTTCCAGATTATCTAATTTGCTGGCAGAGAGTTGCTCATAATATGTTCTTATAATTGTTTGTACTTCTTTGGTGTTGGCTGTGGTCTCTTCTCTTTCATTCGTGATTTTATTTATTTGGGTCCTTTCTCTTTTCTTTTTGATAAGTCTGGCCAGGGGTTTATCAGTCTTGTAATTCTTTCAAAGAACCAGCTCCTAGTTTCGTTGATCTGTTCTACTATTCTTTTGGTTTCTATTTCACTGATTCCTGCTCTGATCTTTATTATTTCTCTTCTCCTGCTGGGTTTAGGCTTTATTTGCTGTTCTTTCTCCAAGTCCTTTAGGTGTAAGGTTAGGTTGTGTATTTGAGACCTTTCTTGTTTCTTGAGAAAGGCTTGTATTGCTATATACTTTCCTCTTAGGACCACCTTCACTGCATCCCAAAGATTTTGAACAGTTGTGTTTTCATTTTCATTTGTTTCCATGAATTTTTTTAATTCTTCTTTAATTTCCTGGTTGACCCATTCAACTGCTAGAACTCATACAGGAATTCAGTAAAGTGGTAGATATAAAATTAATGCACAGAAATCAGTTGCATTTATATACACCAACAACAAGACAGAAGAAAGAGAAATTAAGGAGTCGATCCCATTCATAATTACACCCAAAACCATAAGATACCTAGGAATGAATCTAACCAAAGAGGCAAAGAATCTGTACTCAGAAAACTATAAAATACTCATGAAAGAAATTGAGGAAGACACAAAGAAATGGAAAAACGTTCCATGCTCATGGATTGGAAGAAAAAATACTGTGAAGCTGTCAATGCTACCTAGAGCAATATACACATTTAATACAATTCCTATCAAAATACCATCAACTTTTTTCAAAGAAATGGAACAAGTAATCCTAAAATTTGTATGGAAACAGAGAAGACCCTGAATAGCCAGAGGAATGTTGAAGAAGAAAAGCAAAGCTGGTGGCATCACAATTTCGGACTTCCAGCTCTATTACAAAGCTGTCATCATCAAGACAGTATGGAACTGGCACAAAAACAGACACATAGATCAATGGAACAGAATAGAGAGCCCAGAAATGGACCCTCAACTCTATGGTCAACTCATCTTCGACAAAGCAGGAAAGAATGTCCAATGGAAAAAAGACAGTCTTTTCAACAAATAGTGTTGGGAAAATTGGACAGCCACATGCAAAAGAAT
>NW_027901530.1:0-237 GCF_054177405.1 Leptonychotes weddellii | reverse complement strand
AAGTTTGAAATATAGTAAAAAAAAAAAGTGCCAAGATCCTTGTCTTGCTCAGAAAAGGAGAAGAGGTGTTTTGATGAGTCACCATTAGATTTTGATGGGAAAAATTAAAGATAAGTATGTGTGTTAAGAATGTAAGAGTATGGGGACGCCTGGGTGGCTCAGTCGTTAAGGGACTGCCTTGGGCTCAGGTCATGGTCCCGGGGTCCTGGGATCGAGCCCCACATCAGGCTCCCTGCT
>NW_027901529.1:0-237 GCF_054177405.1 Leptonychotes weddellii | reverse complement strand
TTTTCAATTGGAATTATATTGCACAGCTAAAATCCAATACTATTAAAGCAAAAAATCAAGAGTAATACATTGTTATTTATTTCATATTTACTTTTCTTTGATTTCTTATGATATTATTGTCTCCCAGTGTGGTATTTCTTTTAATGAATGTTAACATTCTTCAATGTAATTCTTCATTTGTGACGCTCTTTACGTAATAGTTCTCTTTCTCCATATGGCATATTGATAAGCATACCA
>NW_027901528.1:0-237 GCF_054177405.1 Leptonychotes weddellii | reverse complement strand
AGTTTCAGGCCACTGTCTGTGTGTAAAATCAAGATACATATGATTTTATGAGACCTCTGTAGCCACTGTAGCATCTCAGAAGATGAAAATCAAGAATTTATGTAACCTAGAAAAAATATCTTTTCTTCCAGCACCATGGGTGATACCAGAGTACAATGTGTTATAAATGCAAAGAGATGTTGTTAATATTTAGTAGAGTAATATTGAATGTCTGACTTTCCCCTCTATTATTTGGCC
>NW_027901527.1:0-237 GCF_054177405.1 Leptonychotes weddellii | reverse complement strand
GATTCATCCACGTTACAGCATATATCAGATTTTCTTTCGTTTTTAAGGCTGAGTAATATTCTGTTTTATGGATATACCACATTTTTGTTTATGTATTCAGTCATCTTCCACCACTTTTTGCTTGGTATATTCCTTTATTCAGGTCTCAACTCAAATATCATCTCCTTCTAGACAGCCATCCTTAATGGGAGCCAGCCCCTCCCATCCCTCACTATCACGTCAACATGCTTTATTTTA
>NW_027901526.1:0-237 GCF_054177405.1 Leptonychotes weddellii | reverse complement strand
GCACTGGGATATTAACAACTTTGTCTAATATCTTTAAACTGATCGTTAGCTATGAAGTGGTTGATGAGCCTTTCTACGAGTTGGAATTACTAGCAGACACAATATTGGAGGGTAAAGTGCCAGGGAATGAGACCACTGCAATGACATCCTCCAGCTTTAACATGTACGTCAGGAAGACTGAAAAGTGGGACGTTACTGATGTCTTCAGCAATGAGAAAAGCAGTCGAAATTATTTTC
>NW_027901525.1:0-237 GCF_054177405.1 Leptonychotes weddellii | reverse complement strand
CTTTTCAAACTGTTGCTCTGTGCTGTGTCTCAGCTGGGTTATTTGTTATACTTGTTCTTTAAAGATGGGGAGTCAGTTTCTTATTTTCTGCAGCCTCTTCTAGAGCTGAGGTCACTGATTTTTAAAGTTCCTGGTATTAAGCCCCTCTGATTGTAAAAACTCATGAAGTTAAGCCCCTCTGATTTTTTGATTTTCAAAGCCAGATGTTAGAAGAACTCATCTTCCAGTGCAGGTCCC
>NW_027901524.1:0-237 GCF_054177405.1 Leptonychotes weddellii | reverse complement strand
GCATATTCTCACCTACCAGAAGCTATTAAAAATATAACAGGCTGCTTGGACGTGCACAGAGGTTTGAGAGACAATAAAGAACTGGGGCAGGCAAAGATACAAATGTAGGGATCCTAAGGGGTACATGCACCCTGATGTTTATAGCAGCAATGTCCACAATAGCCAAACTGTGGAAAGAGCCAAGATGTCCATTGACAGATGAATGGATAAAGAAGAGGTGGTATATATATACAATGG
>NW_027901523.1:0-237 GCF_054177405.1 Leptonychotes weddellii | reverse complement strand
GCCTGGGTGGCTCAGATGGTTAAGTGTCTGCCTTCAGCTCAGGTCATGATCCTGGGGTCCTGGGATCGAGCTCCGCATCGGGCTCCTTATTCAGCGGGGAGTCTGCTGCTCCTCCTGCTCGTGCACGCGCACTCTCTCCCTCTAAAAAACAAACAAACAAATAAATAAGTATATTAAATTCATTAAGTCTTAAATCATTTATTTCAACAGAACAAAACATATACGATGTGTGGTTCA
>NW_027901522.1:0-237 GCF_054177405.1 Leptonychotes weddellii | reverse complement strand
TGGTTAAACTTCTAGAAGTAGAATTGCCGTGTCAAAGAGGGGACTCGCTTTTAAAGGCTTTGCTGGATGGACGCTGCCAGATTCTCCTCCAGAAAAGGACTAGTTTACACTCCTTCCAGCAGTGCCTGAGTGTGCCAGCTTCCTTGCATGGCCAGGTTATTAACTTTTAATCAAATGAAGGCCCAGGAAAAAATAGGAGATACTTCCCTGGGGATAAAGTGTTCCTTGCCTTTGCTC
>NW_027901521.1:0-237 GCF_054177405.1 Leptonychotes weddellii | reverse complement strand
GAGTTTATTTTTAATTGGGGAAGGGCTCAGCTGATGAGAATAATATAAAGAAATAAATGCATTAATGAATTAAATATTCAACTTTATTATTTTTTCTTTTAATCTTGAGATTGTGCATGGTGATAACTTCTGGGCTTGAGCAGAGAGAAGGATCTCTCCATTTTTTATTGTATTAATTTTCCTTGCTTATTATCATTTTCAGATCTTTTTCTTACCATGTTTTTTCTTTCCTTCAAA
>NW_027901520.1:0-1507 GCF_054177405.1 Leptonychotes weddellii | reverse complement strand
CATCAGCACCAGCATCACCATCATCTCCATCATCACTGCTTTCTTTAACAGCTACTGCAATGGTTCTCAACCAACACAATTTTGCCCTTGGGACCTTTCTAACGCCTAGAGTCGTTTTTGGTGGTCTAAACTTAGAGTGATGGAGGTTATTGCTACAGGTATCAAGTGGGTAGAGGCCAGGGATGCTGCTAAACATGCTATAGTGTGCAGGATAGCCTTACCCCTCCACCCCTGAAATAATTATCTGGCCCCAAATATTGATAGTGCTAAGCTTGAGAAATTCCGAGAAGTACCGAGAATGCTGCTAATTGCTTCATCTTCCAAGAATTGTGTCTAGCCCCCATATCTCCCTTCAGGGCAGATATTACCCTTCACATCCTCTATGTGGGTGAAGAGGACCTGAGGGGATTGTGATCTACTTAAGGCCACCCAGACAGCCAGAGGCAGAGCTGAGATTGAAACCCAGATTAGAATCTTCCCTCTGACCCATCTCTCCCCCTGCAGTTGACTGTACTACCTGTTTCCCCAACTTCACTTGGTAACTAGTGACTACCATGTCCCAGACATATGCTGGATGCTTGGCACCCACCCTGCTCATTCTCATGGATGCTCCTCTAGGTGGACCTCCATATCAACATCATAAACACGAAGAAACTGGGATGAAAAGAAGTTGCTGAGTGAAACCCCATTTCTATTTAGGGGTATGACTGCCTCTACACTCTCCCTCTTTGCCATTGGCTTCTGGTCCGAGACCTATCTGTCTGCCCCAGATGATTCCTGACATCCCATTCCTAGCTTGTCCATTCCCCTCCTGGCTTTGCCTTTCCCTCTTAAGGAAGTGTTCTTGAGACTGGTACTGGTTCCAGTACCCCACCCTCGACCCAGGGCAACAGACACCTGGTGGAGAAATGGCTGATCAAGGCGTAGATCAGGATTCCACAGAGGTAGATGCTGCCCAGGACTATGAACACGATGAGCCACACCACTTTGGCTCCTGAGATGTAGAAACCGCTGTTCACAACAGGAATGTGCTCTGAAGGAGAGGATACAAGGGGGTCAGGGGCACCATCACTCAACCCTTCACTCACCCACACATCTATTCTTCAGAGATTTATCAGCATCTGCTATGTTTCAGGTGCTAGGAATTCTTTTTTTTTTTTTTTTTTTTTTTAGTGCTAGGAATTCAACGGTGAACAAAACAAACTTCTTGCCCTCATGGGGCTGACATTCCAGCTGGGAAGTGGACAGTTGACAAGTAAGCAAAGAAATGTCTAATATCATTGCAGGCAGCAGGAAGTGCTCTGAAAAAAGAATAAAACCACTCGAGGGGGTAGAGAGTGACAGGGTCAGGGATGTTGGTTACACAGGGTCATTAATCATTGCACAGGTATTCACTGAGCACCAGCTCTGTGCCAGGCACCGTGTTAGGCACTAGGGACAAGTAGTGAGCAAACAGCTCTCCCAGCCTCTGTCCTCCTGAAGCTCACAGTCCAGTGGAGTTAGAAAG
>NW_027901519.1:0-237 GCF_054177405.1 Leptonychotes weddellii | reverse complement strand
TCATTTCCTGACTTGTTAATTTTAGCCATTCTGACTGCTGTGAGGTGGTATCTCATTGAGGTTTTGATTTGGATTTCCCTGATGCCGAGCGATGTTGAACACTTTTTCATGTGTCTGTTGGCCATTTGGATGTCTTCTTTGGAAAGCTTTGTCTTTTATCCCCTGAACTTGATAAATTTTGGTAAACTTGGTAAGTAATCACCATTTTATTATCACTGTATTCAAACCTCTTATTCT
>NW_027901518.1:0-237 GCF_054177405.1 Leptonychotes weddellii | reverse complement strand
GAAAAGTATGATATATGTTCATAAATATTAACTATTAGCACTGTTATTTCCCTCACATGATATAATCTGGCAAGGACTTCTGTGTTTTCACTCAATTAGAATTTACAGATTAATGGCAGGAATTCATTCAAATAATGTTATGTTTTCTTTTTAAAAAGTAACCATTTGTGATATCATTAATAAATAAACCAGGAAATACTAATCAATATTTATATTTATTAAGTTAATAATACCAAA
>NW_027901517.1:0-237 GCF_054177405.1 Leptonychotes weddellii | reverse complement strand
TTTTCTTTTTTTTTTATGTTATGTTAGTCACCATACAGTACATCATTAGTTTTTGATGTAGTGTTCCATGATTCATTGTTTGCATATAATTGAGCACTATGATTTGTCTTGTGTCTTTTAAAAAAGTTGACCTTTCTGATTTTGGCCTGAAAGGATAAATGAATCATTATCTTCAGATATACATAGACATTTCAAGAAGTGATTTAATGTTTTAGAAATTATGATTTAACAAAACTA
>NW_027901516.1:0-237 GCF_054177405.1 Leptonychotes weddellii | reverse complement strand
CAAACTGAGGGTTGCTGGAGTGGTGGGGGTGGGAGGGATGGGGTGGCTGGGTGATAGACATTGGGGAAGGTATGTGCTATGGTGAGTGCTGTGAATTGTGTAAGACTACTGAATCACAGACCTGTACCTCTGAAACGAATAATACATTATATGTTAAAAAGAAGAAGAAGAAGAAGAAGATAGTAGGAAGGGAAAACTGGAGGGGGGGAAATTGGAGGGGGAGATGAACCATGAGAG
>NW_027901515.1:0-237 GCF_054177405.1 Leptonychotes weddellii | reverse complement strand
TTGTAGTTTTCATTATATAGGTCTTTTGCTTCCTTGGTTAAATTTATTCCTAAGTATTTTATTGTTTTTGTAAACTAATGGTTGCACAAAAGCCCATCTGTATAAGTGTGTTATAATTTACTAACCATTCACCACTTAAGGGCATTGGAGTTAGTTTAAGTTTTTCCTCCTTGGAGGGAAAAGTAACACTTTTTTTTTTCTTTTTTTTTTTTTATTCTTATGTTAATCCCCATACAT
>NW_027901514.1:0-237 GCF_054177405.1 Leptonychotes weddellii | reverse complement strand
GGCGCCTGGGTGGCTCAGTTGGTTAAGCGACTGCCTTTGGCTCAGGTCATGATCCCGGAGTCCCTGGATCGAGTCCCGCATCGGGCTCCCTGCTCGGCAGGGAGTCTGCTTCTCCCTCTGACCCTCCCCCCTCTCATGTGCTCTCTCTCTCATTCTCTCTCTCTCAAATAAATAAATAAAAAATCTTTAAAAAAAAAAAGAGCACAGTAAGATGTAATAATTGGGAAGTGATGAGTT
>NW_027901513.1:0-237 GCF_054177405.1 Leptonychotes weddellii | reverse complement strand
ATCCTGAAGGCCATGGAGATGGAGATGGGTGTGTTCCTCATTTTAAAAACTGAGCCATGTATGCATGTCCCAGGGCTGCTGTAACAAAATAGAGCCAACTAGGGGGTTTAAAGCAAGAGAAATTTATTCTCTCACAATTCTGGAAGCCAGGAGTCTGACATCCAGGTGGCATCAGGGCCACGCTCCCTCTGAGACTGGGCAGACCCCCTCTTGCTCTCCCCATTTTCCGGGGGCCCG
>NW_027901512.1:0-237 GCF_054177405.1 Leptonychotes weddellii | reverse complement strand
TGGGTCTCTCCACAACCGATTTCCCGACCTGGGAGCCGGCGGACTTGAACGCCCCTGCACTGACCCCGACTGGGAATGGGACACCCCAAGGGACTGCGTGCTCTGCCCCGAAGCCCAGTTCAGCTCGGGTTCCCGTCCTTGACTTGACTCCAAGAGCTGCTCTGAGTCCTGCTTGGAGGCGGGGAGCGGCTCTGCCCGCAGGCCTGCCTCCACCTCCAACGGCCTCCCGGAGTCTGG
>NW_027901511.1:0-237 GCF_054177405.1 Leptonychotes weddellii | reverse complement strand
TGTTCCCTGAAACCTCATTTTCTGTCACACATTTTCAAATTTACTCTTTGCCTGGAAGTTGTTCTTTCCTAACTTCCTTGCCATGCTACTCAGGCTTTAAAAACCCATTCCCATAAAATTTGTTCTGTGAAGCGTCTTCTGACTTTGGGAACCACCAACAGAGGCAGTGATTCTTTCTTCTTCTTCAATATCTCCTCTATAGTCTGTTTATTTTCTTGTGGTTAATAAGGATGCACA
>NW_027901510.1:0-237 GCF_054177405.1 Leptonychotes weddellii | reverse complement strand
TTTTAAGCTGGCCAAATAAACCTTCCTTTATTGTATTGTTTTTTTTTTTTTGGTGTTGATGCTATCCACTGATATGAATTGGTTTATACTTGGATCATTGGCTTTGTAGTATGCTAAGTAATAACTGTTCTTAACACTGATCCCTGTGGGATTCACTTAATGCCAGTACTTATTGTACTGTAACAATGTTGATAAAACATTGGTCCTTGCTATGAGCCAGACAGATTTTTATATAGC
>NW_027901509.1:0-1508 GCF_054177405.1 Leptonychotes weddellii | reverse complement strand
CCTTCTGGTGGTTGGGTAATACCACTCAGCATCTTCATGGTAACTAATAATTCTGAGCCTCTTTTCGTATGCTTACAGACATACTCACATTCTTTTGTGAAGTGTTTTTTTCTCAATTTTTATTATGTTTTTTTTAAAGATATTTTAATTTGATGAAGTCCACTTGTCTTTTTTTTCTTTTATGGTTCCTGTTTTTGATAGCCTACGAAATTTTTACCTACCCTACCATTTGCACAAGTGCCCTGTTTTAATTTTTTTTTCTTCCGCGTCCAAGCCCGTTTATTTGGTGTCCCGCACACTAGGCCTCTATCACCAGCCTCGACTTCTCCACCTGCAGTGCCACTCCAGAGCCCGGGAAGCCTGTCACTTGCTGCAGCACACTGATGTCGTGCGTGGTCCAGGAGCTTCTCCCCGTTCACGGGGTCTGCCACAACCTGCTGAATCAGCTTCTGCTCACACTCCCAGTTGACCACAGCCCCAGAAGGCCAGGGCAAAAGCGTGAGGCACGGCACCTCTCAGGCTGTCTCGGACCAGCGCACACACGCAGCGCTCACCGCGCCCGACGAACCCCACGTAGTCCGAGGAGCAGGCGAACAGCGATGAGCGCATGCGCGCCAGGTCTGACATCCGCAGTGGCTCTCCGGACCTGGGGCTGATCACCGTGCGTGAGGGCTTCTCCAGCTTGGTGGCCTTGGATTGGAGGGGGAGGTCGGTGACAGGATCCAGAGGCTGGGCAGTGCTTTGTCTTTGTGCTTGCCTGCGGGGCATGCAGTGGCCGCGGGCCAGGCATCCTCTGGGCCTATCCCCCCAGGCGGCCTTGGACATGAAAAGTTGAGGAGCTGTCGCATGATGGCTGCTTCCTTCTGCAGGAAGCCCTGCATCTTCTGCGCCGCAGCCGCAGCTGCTTTTTCTGCCCCTCACGTCGGGCACCCTACTGCTTCTCATAGACCTTCAGCTGCCAGCGGCGAAATCCTTCTGGTGTGAAGTGAACCCCAGGACTGCGTCGCGCTCACCCAGGTAGCTCTCTGGGGTGACGGCCGGTCGTAGGCAGGGCTGCACAGAGAGGCAGGTGCAGCCGAAGTCCTTGAGGGCATGCCGGCTCGGTGGAATGTTCTGGGTCCCACAGCTGGGGCCGCTGGGGCCTTCTCGTCGTAGGTGTAGGCAGTCCTCACCCTGCAGTTCCTGCCATACTGTGTCTTCCTCACAAACGACTCCTCATATCTTCGTTGCTTCTTCAACTGTGTCTATACTGTGTTTTCTTTTAGGAAGTTTATGCCTTTATGTTTACGTAGATGATCTACCCCAAATTAATATTTGTGTATTAGTGTAAACTAGGAGTCAAGGTTCATGTTTTCCGATATTTATTCAGTTATTTCAACTCCATTTGTTGAAAAGACTTATTTCTTTAATGAATGGCTTTGGTGCCATTGTTGAAAATTATTTTTGAATATGTGAGTCTTTTTCTGGACTCTGTTTTTACACCAGTACCACTCTATCTTAAATACTGT
>NW_027901508.1:0-237 GCF_054177405.1 Leptonychotes weddellii | reverse complement strand
TTTAATTTTTTTTTTAACTTTTAGTATCTCATGATTAAAGCAGGTTTAAAAAAAATTTAAACTGTTTTTCATAAAGATTTATTTATTTATTTTAGAGAGAGACCGCACACACACGGGAGGGGCAGTGGGAGAGGGAGAGAGAGATCTCAAGCAGAGTCCCTGCTGAGTGTGGAGCCTGATAAGGGGCTTGATCCCAGGACCCTGAGATCATGACCTGAGTTGAAACCAAGAGTTGGA
>NW_027901507.1:0-237 GCF_054177405.1 Leptonychotes weddellii | reverse complement strand
TCAGGGGTGGCCGGTGTCTTGCGCCTCTGATTCGGCATGAGGCCACCCTCTCCTCCAGGGAAGCCACGCGAGGCAGGAGCCTGAGCAAGCCCCTCGCTGGACTGGGACCTCCAGTGAGGTCGGGAAACAGTCCGCCTCCCTCTCACCTCCCTACACTCAGGCCCGAGGACCTGGAACGTAGTAAGCAAGCTCTCAGTCACGAACCCATGAATCAACTCATCGCCTGTGATGGGCCTG
>NW_027901506.1:0-237 GCF_054177405.1 Leptonychotes weddellii | reverse complement strand
GAGTTTTTTGTTAAATGACCTGGTACTATATTCATTGATTTTTTTTTTCTGCATCTGCAGAGATGGCTGTACTTTTTAAACTATTAATGTGGTTGATTATATTAGTTGATATTCTATTGTTAAACCAAACTGTCATTCCTCAAATAAACCAATTTGTTCATGATGTGTTAAAAAAATTAGCAAGATTTCCATTGTTGAATAACATTCCAGTCTATAGATTAGCGCTTCTCAAATTTG
>NW_027901505.1:0-237 GCF_054177405.1 Leptonychotes weddellii | reverse complement strand
AGAACATACTGGAGTCAACCTGAATTCAGGTTGTCTGACTCCCAAGCCTGCACCGTTAACCACTGCATCTTGTGTCAGAGGAGAGCAGATGCTGGATCCAGAGTGGGGCACCTGAATTGTTGTCCCAGGTCACACTGTGACCACAGACAGGCATCTTCCCACCTTGGGCTTTCCCTCCCCTGTAAAATGAACAGGTTGAGCTCGTTGTTCCCTGCCTGGGACCGCACCACACATTGC
>NW_027901504.1:0-237 GCF_054177405.1 Leptonychotes weddellii | reverse complement strand
CGCTTCATTCCTCCCCTCCCGCTACCTTCTTCTTCTTCTTTTTTTTTTTCTTAACATATCTTGCATTATTTGTCTCAGAGGTACAGATCTGAGATTCAACAGTCCTGCACAATTCACAGCGCTTAACAGAGCACATACTGTCCCCAGTGTCTATTTGTTAATGATTTGTAAGATATTCTCCTTCTGGGCTGCTGCTAACTCTTCTGTAATTAGGTGTTAATATTTTAGATAAAAAAT
>NW_027901503.1:0-237 GCF_054177405.1 Leptonychotes weddellii | reverse complement strand
CCCGCTCCCCCCTCTTGTGCTCTTTCTCTCTCTCACTCTCTCTCTCAAATAAATAAATAAAATCTTTAAAAAAAAAAAAAAAAAAAAGAACATCGTAAGATATAAAATAAACTCATCTTTTAAAATCATTTAAAAACCTTAAGTCCCAATAATTCAGGTTATAGGTCTCATTGTCCCAAACATGCACCTGTGAGTACAAATTGAATTCATTCATTTAATAAATATGTTCTAAGTGCC
>NW_027901502.1:0-237 GCF_054177405.1 Leptonychotes weddellii | reverse complement strand
GTTGGTGGAGGTGTCCACTCCCCCGATCCCATCCTTGGCCATCCTTGACCCTCTCTGGGCCTCTCTCCCTCCACATGTGCTCCTGAGGAGCACGCAGCATCCTCCCGTCTCCTCCCAGTTCCCCTCCTCACTTCCCTCCTGCCCACTGGCTCCTGCCCCCCAACACCAGACACTGTCCGGTCACCCTTGGTGTCATCTCGTAAATCACCAGCTCGCAAATCACCAGCTCTCCTCACC
>NW_027901501.1:0-237 GCF_054177405.1 Leptonychotes weddellii | reverse complement strand
GGGATGATTAGCAATACTATGCAATACTACACAAAGTTAAGAATGAGGTCGAAGCAGATCTACACATATTGACAAGACACGGGAAAACAAAGCAAATCTCAGGATAACATGTCGAATAGCAGTACATATAAATTTACATGCACAGAAATGAGTCCAGAAGGAGACCCCCCACCCCAAGCTGCTAATAGGGACCTTCCACGGAAGGGATGGAGATTGGGGAGTTAGGGAGAGACAAGA
>NW_027901500.1:0-237 GCF_054177405.1 Leptonychotes weddellii | reverse complement strand
GATGGAATCCCTAGTGCTAATCAGGAAATTTCAGACTCACTGGTTTTAAATTCCACTCCTAGGAGAGGCTGAAACTACAATTAGGTTAGGTTTTGTCTCTTGGTGGAGCTTAACACAAGTGGCTCCAATTTGGGCCTATTGTTTCTTTTCACCAACAATCTTAAATATTTACATATTACCCCAGCTCCCAAATTTGCGAAGTTGAAAGAAACTTTTCTAAACTCTTTATATAGTAAG
>NW_027901499.1:0-237 GCF_054177405.1 Leptonychotes weddellii | reverse complement strand
TCACAGTTTCAGGTATCATTAGGCTACTCGTGGGCTACTTTTATTTAGTTAGACATACAGTTATTTTAAATAATATGTTAGTGCGTCTAACATACTGACACAGATGAAACTTGAAAGCTTTTTTTTTTTTTAAAGATTTTATTTATTTAGGGCGCCTGGGTGGCTCAGTTGGTTAAGCGACTGCCTTCGGCTCAGGTCATGATCCTGGAGTCCCGGGATCGAGTCCCGCCTCGGGCT
>NW_027901498.1:0-1508 GCF_054177405.1 Leptonychotes weddellii | reverse complement strand
CATTCCAACAACACTTAAATTTATTATTTATTAACATATAATGTATTATATGTTTCAGGGGTACAGGTCTGTGATTCATCAGAATTGTGATTCATACACAATTCACAGTTCTCACCATAGCACATACCCACTCAAAATAAGAAGACATTTCCTCTACAATACTATCAAAAGAATAAATGCTTTGGTATAGATTTCATTAATTAAATACAAGACTTTAACTGAAAACTCCACAACTTTGCTGAGAGAGATGAAAGAAAACCTAAACAAATGCAGAGATATTGCATATTCATTGATTGGAACTTCATATTTTTAATATAACAATTCTTCCCAATTTTATCTATTGATTCATTTAAAATAGTTAATCAATTTTCCACCAGGCTTTTGTGTACAAATTGACAAACTCATACAAAAGTTTATGTGAAACTGCAAAAACAAAAGCAACTACAATAACAACAAAAAAGAAAAAATTGGATGACTGCCTAATTTCAAAACTTTCTATCAAGCTCCATTTATCTAGACAGTTTGTTATTGAATATGGATGAGTATATATGCCATGGGACAGAACTGAGAATCTGAAATAAACTGTTATGTTTATGGCCAATTGATTTTCCACAGTAGTGAAAAAGACAATTAAATGGACAAAGGGCAATCTCTAAAGAAATTACTGAGGCAATTATATTTCAACATTAATTAATTAAAAATAAAAATATATATGAAATAACTCATACCATTGTCTCACACCATATTAAAACAAAAAATAAAAAAACTCAAATGGATCAGAGATCTAAAGTTAAGAACTAAAATCATAAACTTCTGATATGACGTAAGAGAAAGTTTTTATGACCATTGGTTAGGCAAAGAGTTCTTATGTGACCCCAAAAGCATGATATATGAAAGAAAACATTACAAGTTGTATTTAATGAAACTGAAAAATATGTGTAATTTGGGCTTAAATCAAAACGTTCCTATCAAAAAGTCACTAAGTAAGAACATGAAAAGAAAAAGCAAGGCAAGTAAAGGACAAAGTATTTGCAGTCACGTATTTCATGACAAAATCATATTCAGAATATACAAAAACCACTTACTGCTCAATATTAAGAAAATAAATAATACCATATTTTGCAGTCTATATGAGTAGAAATGGCCTTAGAGAAGATATAGAAATTGCCATTTAGCATATAAGATACTCAAAATTGTTAAACTTATAGAAATGCAAATTGAAACCACAAGGTGATATGATTTCACACCCCTAGAATGGCTATAATAAAGAAGATAGATAATATCAAATGTTGGCAAGAATGGGGAGAAACAGGGCGCCTGGGTGGCTCAGTTGGTTAAGCGACTGCCTTCGGCTCAGGTCATGATCCTGGAGTCCCTGGATCGAGTCCCGCATCGGGCTCCCTGCTCGGCAGGGAGCCTGCTTCTCCCTCTGACCCTCCCCCCTCTCATGTGCTCTCTCTCTCTCATTCTCTCTGTCTCAAATAAATAAATAAAATCTTTAAAAAAAA
>NW_027901497.1:0-237 GCF_054177405.1 Leptonychotes weddellii | reverse complement strand
AGGGCTTTTGACCAGTGTGAACTCTCTGGTGAGAACGCAGGGCAGAACTACTGGTAAAAGATTTCCCACAATCACTGCACTCATACCGTCTTTTCCCTGCATGAGATCTCTGATGATGTGAGAGGGCAGACATAGAGGGAAAAGATTTTGCACAGCCACGACACTTATAAAACCCTTCTCCAGACTCAACCCTATGAGTAATCAACACTGAGCTACAGCTAACAGCTTTTGCACATC
>NW_027901496.1:0-237 GCF_054177405.1 Leptonychotes weddellii | reverse complement strand
GCGCTTTCCTCTTGGGCTTTGCTTCAAACAGCAGGATCCCACCGTGGGGCCCCTCAGACTTGAAGAAACAGTTTTGTCAGAGGCAGTCTTGTACTTAACGACTTATCACTAGCACACCTGCTCATTATTCTTTCTTAGCCCTCAAAGTCCCCAACATGGATTCTTTCATTCTCCTACTACCTGAGACAGTGATTTTTTTAAAGCCTCAAAAAAATGTCAGGGGCTCTCAAAACATCA
>NW_027901495.1:0-237 GCF_054177405.1 Leptonychotes weddellii | reverse complement strand
TCAACAGTAAGTTGAAACTGATGTAATTGGTGGGACCACAGTGGTCTAAGGTCAACGTCTTTTATATCAGTGAACAAAGAAAGAGAGGAACATTTTCAGGCTGGTTTGGAGAAATGGTTTCAACACATATTTGGTATTCCCATCCTCTCCTCTGGAAAGAAAATGTGAGATAAAGTATCATAATTCTTACTTAAAGAATAAAGTAAGAATTATTTTAAAATAATAAAAATAGATGCT
>NW_027901494.1:0-237 GCF_054177405.1 Leptonychotes weddellii | reverse complement strand
TCATTTTTTCTTTTTATTTTAGTTTTAAATTTTTTTTCTTTCTTTACTTTTAGTCTTTTCCCAGTGTTGCTTTTTTGCTTTATTCCTTATCACCTTTTGCTTTTTCTCATTTTCAATTTTTTTCTTTATTATTTTAATCCTTTTCACTTTTTGCTTAGTTCTCATTTTCTAATATTCTTTTTTTCTCATTTCTCTCTCCCGCTTCTTTTCATTCCTTTTTTCTTTTTTTATGTAGTA
>NW_027901493.1:0-237 GCF_054177405.1 Leptonychotes weddellii | reverse complement strand
CTAATATAGGTGATGAAAATTATGGCTGTTGCTATGAATTCCTAATGATTATTAAGTTGAGTGTAAATACATGTACATACATACATACATATACATATATATAATTAATGCTATATGCTAAATGAATTAAAAAACATAACTATGCATTAGTAGGAAAGAAACTCACACTTTTCACAGATTTTAAGTGAAACATTTGTGAAATGAACAAAGAGGAGAAGCTAGAGTTGGAGAAGGAGC
>NW_027901492.1:0-237 GCF_054177405.1 Leptonychotes weddellii | reverse complement strand
GGTAGCTCCCAGCCCCTCCCAACTAGAGAGACTGCTCGGGGGAAATAAAAATAGCCTAGAGTGTCCCCACCTCTTTCCACTCAGGCAGGGGGTCTGTACCATTACCTTACCTGTGGTGGAGAGTGTATTCTGGCTCCATTTGACCAGAAGGGCTGGTGAAAACACTTGAAAGTTGTGCAGCCCAGGGGTACTCTAGCCGAAAGGTTTGCAGAGCAAAGCCTGTGGCCTTGTTGAGCC
>NW_027901491.1:0-237 GCF_054177405.1 Leptonychotes weddellii | reverse complement strand
TATTGCTCCCTTCTCCCTTAGAGGTGGACAGAATAGGGATGTTTAATCTCCTTTTACAGGTGAGGAAAACTGTGATCAGAGGTGTTAAGGGCTGTAGCCTAGCACTCAAGTGTCTCATTTTGCACTCTCTGCAAGCCTGTTGCTCCTCCTTTCTCGTGACCTCCTCTGACCCTCACCACCACCACTAAAAATACTTCCAATTCTTCTGGAAAAGAAACCCAGCAGCACAATGCTGTG
>NW_027901490.1:0-237 GCF_054177405.1 Leptonychotes weddellii | reverse complement strand
AGTCTACATTCTGAAACTGGGTAAACGAAAGGGAAGCGGTGGGTAGGCCCTGATTCTGGCTTGGAAGGCCGGTATTCCAACAGTTTATAACCACTGCCTCGTCTCGTGGGACTCTGCCTCCGAGGTTCACCTGGGCTGGAGCTTCGAGCAACAGCGCACAAAATGCCAGCGCGTCGTTCATTCATTTATACATTTACTCGTTCTGTTGGAGTTGAGAGATACTTAACTGAATGGCTC
>NW_027901489.1:0-237 GCF_054177405.1 Leptonychotes weddellii | reverse complement strand
AAGTCAAAGATACAATTCAGTAAAAAAAGCTCTCATGGGGCACCAATGCATTATAGTATGGTTACTCTCATCTTGGGTGATAAGAACTGAAGTATAGATTTTAGATTCTGCGGAAAAAGTAATGAACCACAGGTGCTTCTTTAAATATTTTCCTCTGAGCTGAGTATCAATTAATACTGGGCAGTAATAAGTACACACAATAGTGTGTGTGTGAGTGTGTGTGTGTGTGTGTGTATA
>NW_027901488.1:0-237 GCF_054177405.1 Leptonychotes weddellii | reverse complement strand
CCGCCCCCCCGAGGGATTCCGAAAGAGGAGATCCACGCGTTTGTCACCCAGGGGATTCATGAAATCATCAGGCGATGCTCGCCGAGCACCCACTGTGCCAGGCGGGGAGGACCAGCAGTGCACAGGGCAGGACCGCGTCCCGGAGCGCCGGCGGTCTGGGCGGTAGGGAGCAGCGGAGTCTCGGGGAGCAGCAGAGCGCGTGTGGGTGCATCTTCCCTGATGGGGAAGGCTTGGAGG
>NW_027901487.1:0-1508 GCF_054177405.1 Leptonychotes weddellii | reverse complement strand
GCTTCATTCTGCCATCTTCCTCAAGTGTTGATCTCGAGGGTGTTAATAAACAACTTGCAAGTAAACTCTGTCTTAGAATCTGTATCTTCAGTAACTCAAACTGAGTCATACAAAACAAAAGAAAAAAAAAAAGTCTGGATCCAGAGCAAACACATACCTATTTTTTCGTATTATTATAGTACGTTTTGATCTGGGAGACAACATGCGTCTAATTTCTTGGTCATATTCTCCAACAAAATTAAGAATTATCATGTCAATGTCCATTAAAGACTTTTAGTACAGTGCATATTTGTTTTGAAGTTATACAGTAAATTAGGAAGGCATTATATTTAATCCTCCCAATAAGTAGTACCATAATTATTTTCATCTATTCAAATCTTTTCTCGTGTGCCTCAGTGAAGGTTTAGTTAATTCCTCATAGGAATAGGGACTGTACATTTCTTGTTAAGAATCTTACATAATCTCCTAGTGCCTTCACTCAGTTGTGAATGGAATCTGAGTTCCTTTTGGATGTTCTGATGTACAAGTGATTTTCTTATATTAATATGAATATTCCCATAATTAATCACTTGGTGAACATTGTTCATACCTACATTTTCCTATGCTATCGTCTTAAAATCTTTTGACTCATTTGTTTTTGGTAGGTCTCATTTAAAAAGCACAGAGTGACATAGGTTGCAAGTGTTTATTCTTTACTGAAATGAGAACCTCTAATGTTAAGGATTTCACCCATACCCACTACTGTGATCACTAATTTGTAGTTCCATTTTACATTTGTTATTTACTCTCTATTCTTTCTTTCCAGGTGTTTTGTTTCATCTTTTTTTTTTCTATTGTAATTTTTTTTTTTTTAACTTGTGGAGCGATTGTTTTATTTTACACAAAAATTTGCATAGTCTACCACCAAGAAGGTACTTGTACTTGTTTTTCTCGTTTTTGTCTTTTACATTATATTTCTGTAATTATTTAGTGTTATATTTTTTGGTACCCCTTTTAAAAGCTATTGCTCCAGTTTTTCTCAGATTCTAGTAATACCAATAAACACTTTGAAACTGTTCTGAACTTTCCTGATATTTGCTGATAAGATCTTCTATTTATTCTCAGATTTCTGAATATATTTTCTGAAAGTACCAAAATGTCATATGGTAGCGGATGTTTTCTGTTACTCCTTTTTGGCCAGAAAGAGCCCTTTCAGTATGGCTTTCTTAAGCTTTAGGACATTTTCCTCTTATTTCTTGAGTCATTTTGTTCCTTTTATTCTTTCTATTCTCTTCTTTTGTTTTTTTAAATAATTTTGTTATGTTATGTTAATCACCAT
The DNA here is from genome assembly GCF_054177405.1 of Leptonychotes weddellii. NCBI lineage: Eukaryota > Metazoa > Chordata > Mammalia > Carnivora > Phocidae > Leptonychotes > Leptonychotes weddellii. The sequence goes on along the minus strand of NW_027901487.1, from coordinate 190 downwards.
ACATCACACCATTAGTATTTGATGTAGTGTTCCACGATTCATTGTTTTCATATAACACCCAGTGCGCCAGGCAACACGTGCCCTCCTTAAGACCCATCACCTGGCTAACCCATTTCCCCCCGCCCCCGCCCAAAACCCTCAGTTTGTTTCTCGGAGTCCATAGTCTCTCATGGTTCGTCTCCCCCTCCGA
>NW_027901486.1:0-237 GCF_054177405.1 Leptonychotes weddellii | reverse complement strand
AGTGCCTTCATTTTCTGGTGCCATGTGTATGCAAGGGATTGCCTATAAAGAGAGATGAGGGTACTCTGTGGGTGATGATAATATGATAGTGATATGGGTGTATGCATTTGTCAAAGTTTTTGGCCTCTACCCTTAAAAAGAGTGTTTATTGTAGGTCAGTTAAACCTCAATAAAGACTTCAACAGTTTCCCAATTCATTACAACATCTGCCTCTCCTACACTTCATTTTGCTTCAGG
>NW_027901485.1:0-237 GCF_054177405.1 Leptonychotes weddellii | reverse complement strand
TATCCCTTCATAGTAGTTACCCTTATTTTTGGCATATATATATATATAAGTTGTACTCTCTTTAAAATTTTGAGACACAATTTCTTCTAAAACATCAAAATATACCCTAAATCTCTAGTGTATGGCTTTGTTCTAGTCTCCTGCCTGATCACATTCTCTCCCTTTTTTTTTTTAAATCCTCTTCTTTCTTTTTTCAAACAACTTCTTATCAATTCCTTTTATAAAATCTTTTATAAT
>NW_027901484.1:0-237 GCF_054177405.1 Leptonychotes weddellii | reverse complement strand
GTTGGTGGAGGTGTCCACTCCCCCGATCCCATCCTTGGCCATCCTTGACCCTCTCTGGGCCTCTCTCCCTCCACATGTGCTCCTGAGGAGCACGCAGCATCCTCCCGTCTCCTCCCAGTTCCCCTCCTCACTTCCCTCCTGCCCACTGGCTCCTGCCCCCCAACACCAGACACTGTCCGGTCACCCTTGGTGTCATCTCATCTGCAAATCACCAGCTCTCCTCACCCTGCATCTCCT
>NW_027901483.1:0-237 GCF_054177405.1 Leptonychotes weddellii | reverse complement strand
CGGCTTTGCTTTTCTTTTTCAACATTCCTCTGGCTATGCGGGGTCTTTTCTGGTTCCATACAAATTTTAGGATTATTTGTTCCATTTCTTTGAAAAAAGTGGATGGTATTTTGATGGGGATTGCATTGAATGTGTAGATTGCTCTAGGTAGCATTGACATCTTCACAATATTTGTTCTTCCAATCCATGAGCATGGAACATTTTTCCATTTCTTTGTGTCTTCCTCAATTTCTTTCA
>NW_027901482.1:0-237 GCF_054177405.1 Leptonychotes weddellii | reverse complement strand
GAGCATGGAACGTTCAATGACTTGCCCAAAGTCACACGGCTAGTGAGCGGCTGCAGTGATCTGTGCATCAGTCACCCCTGTGTGGTGACTTTAATCCAGGTTGGCCATGGGACATGTTTTAACCAATACAGGATAGGATAGTCAATGCAGCATTGATACAACATGGCGGCACCCAGCCTAAGCTTAAGAAAGCTTATAGCGCCTGCTCTGTACTCTCGGGAGCCCTGCGCTGCCATG
>NW_027901481.1:0-237 GCF_054177405.1 Leptonychotes weddellii | reverse complement strand
GGTGGTATTATTTGACAAAGAAACTGAAAGGTAGGGGTGGCTCAGTCCATTAAGTATCCAACTCTTGATTTTGACTCAGGTCATGATCTCAGGGTGGTGAGATCAAGCCCCACATTAGGCTCCGCATTCAGTGCGGAAACTGCTTGGGATTCTTTCCCTCTGCCCCTCCCCCCTCCCCTCTCTCTTTCAGATAAATAAAAATTTAAAAAAGAAACTGAAAAGTAGGGGTGCCTGGGT
>NW_027901480.1:0-237 GCF_054177405.1 Leptonychotes weddellii | reverse complement strand
GCGCCTGGGTGGCTCAGTTGGTTAAGCCACTGCCTTCGGCTCAGGTCATGATCCTGGAGTCCCGGGATCGAGTCCCGCATCGGGCTCCCTGCTCGGCGGGGAGTCTGCTTCTCCCTCTGACCCTCCCCCCTCTCATGTGCTTTCTCTCTCTCATTCTCTCTCTCTCAAATAAATAAATAAAATCTTTAAAAAAAAAAAAGATCTCTGAGTCATGGCTTTGGGGCAGGTGGTGGGGAC
>NW_027901479.1:0-237 GCF_054177405.1 Leptonychotes weddellii | reverse complement strand
TTTTTTTTAAAGATTTTATTTATTTATTCGACAGAGAAAGACACAGCGAGAGAGGGAACACAAACGGGGAGTGGGAGAGGGAGAAGCAGACTCCCCGCCGAGCGGGGAGCCCGATGCGGGACTCGATCCGGGGACTCCAGGATCATGACCTGAGCTGAAGGCAGTCGCTTAACCAACTGAGCCACCCAGGCGCCCGACAAATGAGACGAAGCCCATTTATAGTTCAAGATCTAGCCC
>NW_027901478.1:0-237 GCF_054177405.1 Leptonychotes weddellii | reverse complement strand
ATCTCCATTTAGGATGGTAAGGGCTCAGCCTATCAACAGAGTGGGTGCTTGGGAAAGAGCTGTTTAAGCAACTGATCCCTTGTTCAGAATATATGCCTATCACACATTTCAAAAATTCTGCAGGCAGAAACTAACCAATGTTGAAAAAAACAACAGTTACATGTTGAATTACAGATAAATGCGTAGCAAATGGCATTTAGCATTACGATTATTGCCACCTTAGACAGTATTAACATT
>NW_027901477.1:0-237 GCF_054177405.1 Leptonychotes weddellii | reverse complement strand
TAACAACTGAGCCACTCAGGCACCCCAAAATTTTACCATTTCACATTCATTTTTACCATTTGAGCGTTTAGATTTTTTGAGTGTACAGTTCAGTGTCATGAAATACATTTATATTGTTTTTCAATAAGCACCACCTTTCATTTCTAAAATTCTTGTCATCTTGAAAAACTGAATATTTGTACTCATTAAATAATAACTCCCTTTCACTCCATTCCTCTAATCCTTCAGAACTACTAT
>NW_027901476.1:0-1508 GCF_054177405.1 Leptonychotes weddellii | reverse complement strand
GGTAAGCAAGTGCCTTCGCTATTTCTCTTCATTACAGAACTTCTTAAAAAAGTCATCTTTGTCAACTGCTTCCATCCGGATACCACCAATTCGCTTCTTAATCGTAAGCTGGCTTCAGCTCTTATCCATAATTTTGTTAAAGGTCAGTAGTCAGCTGGTTACCAAATGCAGTGCTCCATTTTATTCTTATTTTGCCTAATCACTTTATATGTGGACCCTGTTCCCTCATCCTAATCACCTCACCATGCCTGTGAAATTCTCACCTCCTTAGGCTTCCCTGATAATAATTTCTCATATCTCCTTTTATCCCTGTGTCTCCTTGTCTTCTTTTCCAGCTTGAAATACAAGTTTCCACTAAGAATCTGCCCTTGGCCCTCTACTCCATCCTCATTTCTGTATGGTCTCTTGGTGAGCTCATTCAGTCCCATGGCTTTACTTCTTCCTTGTTTGTGACTCATTTCTGAAACCCGGTCTCTAGCCCTGACAACTCCTCTTGGAAGTTTCCACCCATGTGTTCTACAAGTGTGTTGATCTTAACAGATTCAAATCTAAATAATTATTTTCTTTCCGGAACATTTACTTCTTCCCATTTCTGTTAATTAACATCTTTATAATTGCACCAGCTCAAAACTGATAGATCTTTAATTCTCCCCTTTCTTTGGTCCCACATCTGATTAGTGGTCAAGTTCTGTTACTTTTGTCCGAAACATGTTATCTTTTGTTTTCGTTCTTTCCTTTTTATTCCCCCTAACACCCTCTAGTTCAAGATCTGGTTTCCTCCCACTTCCTTTAAGGACAGTCTCCTAGTGGGTTTCCCTGCTTCCAGTCCTACCTTCCTGAGCTGCACTTTATACTCTGACACAGCACTGCCATGTTAATTCCTGAAGCACACATCTAAGCTGGTTATGTCCCTGCTCAGACACTTTCAGTGGCTGCCTAATACCTAAAGCGTAAAGACCCAAATGCACACAATACAGGTGGGACCCTCTACCTCTAGTTCCAAACTACCTCTCCAGTTTTATTTCCTGTGAGTTTTTTCCCCCCACCAGTTTTTACTTTGGCCACCAATACATTTAAGCACATGCTGTAATTTTATATCCAATAGCAAGAAACAAAAACTCTAATTCAAAATGACATAATAACCATGTTTGTTTATGATTTAGTTGATAACTAAATTTACGGATTATATGCTATGTGTAAAAAATTATGACAAGTTCTGAAGCAGAATGGGCCCTGGGGCAGAAAGGTCTCCACTGTGATTCTGCTACTTTGTAATTCTCTTGAGGGAAATGAGTTCTCCTTTGCTAATGATCTCCACTTTGGAACTCACACGGCACTGATCACAGTGTGCTTTGTGTTACAATTACTTGTTACCTGTCTTATCCCTGCTGGTATTGGAGGGCGGGGGGCAATAAATTACACCCTTCTCCCCACTTGAGAGGGAGGAGTGGCAGATAAGATCAAAACAATACTTTATTATTGATAAAACTGGTTCTGAAGAAAGGTGC
>NW_027901475.1:0-12909 GCF_054177405.1 Leptonychotes weddellii | reverse complement strand
GGCGCCTGGGTGGCTCAGTCGTTAAGCGTCTGCCTTCGGCTCAGGTCATGGTCCCAGGGTCCTGGGATCGAGCCCCGCATCGGGCTCCCTGCTCCGCAGGAAGCCTGCTTCTCCCTCTCCCACTCCCGCTGCTTGTGTTCCCTCTCTCGCTGTATCTCTCTCTGTCAAATAAATAAAATCTTTAAAAAAAAAAAAAAAAGAATGGAATATTATCCAAAGAAATGGAAAAAAAAAAAAGTTATAATTTGGTTTCAAAGCACATTTTAAACTTTTCTGCATTAACAATTTTATTACAAATACAACAGCAAACCAATACATGCTCACCGTAAAACTAAAATGCAAACCATAAAAAAAAATATGGGAAAATAGAAATCAGTGCCCTTGACTGCTTCCCTTGCACCAACTGCATCTTCTCCCTCATTGGAGACGCTACAAAAGACAAATAAACAAACAAACAAACAAACAAAAACCAATGTCCACAAATCCATAGATGAGTTATAATGCTGAAGGAAGAGGGTCCTTCATTCAATGGGGCCATCTTAATGAAATTTTTGTGTTTTTAAAGTACGATTAGTTTGGGGAAGTGGGGAGAGAAGAGCTCGAATGCTCTGCATTGGAAAAAAGTCACAAGAATGTTAAGTGTTTAAGGCCAGCAAAGGAATAGGGTTGGGGGTATTCAGGGAGGCCAGGGGAGGAAGCCGTAGAAAGTGAAATCCTCAGCTAAGATATAGCCAGTGAGACATGCCCGGTGCCAGGAAAGCTTTGATGAATTCTTGGGATCGTGACATCTAATATTCATCTCAAGTTATTGTCCATTCTGTCCCATGATGTAATCTCCCGCTATGAGCAAAACCTCTTCCATTAAATAAATATCTGCTAGATAGGACAACCTGTATCAGTGGCACTTTGGAGATCTTTGAAGTCTGTGTCAGTGTGGGTTGGGCTCAGGGTGGGGGGGCAATGGAGAGAAGAGAGCAGTTGCAGGAGGTGAGAAATTTAATAGTCAGAAATTCAGAGCAAGAGATCACCAGGAGATGGTAAGCCCCCAACTCCAGGTTCTGCTAAGAACACTTGGAGATACAGGACAAACATACTAGACTTCCAGCCTTCTCCTGGATTGAAATTCTATATATTTGAACTAAATGTTAAAGGAAAGTGTTATCTCAAGAAGCTGGAGCCACAAATGACAGCATGGAGGGCTTCCCAGAGTAAGTGACGTTTGAACTGAGTCTGGGTCTCATCACACAAAAGGGGCTAACTGAGAAAGGAAGATGGAACCACACGCACAGAAGCAAGGCAGCATAAAAGGGCTGAGGGATGTTTGGGGGAACAAAGAGCTGGCTGGTATTATAGAGCTCAGCCTACATAGAAGGAGTGAGATATGATTTTGAATTGTATGCAGATCTCTGAGGCTAATGTTGGGATTCATGTTATAAGATACACCTGGTACAAAGAAGGAAAGCATCATGGTAGAGCCCTGGTGATTGGACAAGGATTCGGAGACACATAATCTAACATTCACTCTGTCACTAACTCAAGCCATCAGCTTTCCTTCATTTGTGAGGCAGAGACAATGAATCATCCTTCCAAGGCTGTGCTTATCCCCACAGAGCACTGAACTAACACAAAGTGTTGGGATGAGAGAAGACTTTCTCCTTTTCTGAGCAAGAATGGAGGACAAACCCACGAAAGGAAGGGTATTTTGCTGAAAAAGCTTGGAACACGTAAATGGACTGAGTTTAATTCCCAGTGTTGGAAGAGAATCAATAAGCAAAGAATCCCTTCCAAGAGGTACTGTCTGGTGTGTAAACAAGACACGATTTTAGCAAAGTTGGTCCAGTGTCTTTTTTTCTTGCCTTTTGCTGGCATTAATGTCCTGGAACAGATAGCTCTGCACCTCTAACTCCATTCTTTCCCCCTTTTTTAGTTGTGTTTGTTGCTGTTGCTGTGTCTACTGGCTGGAGGCGTGAGTTCAACAGTCTTACAGAAAGCCAAGTGGACAGATATGACCACTCTGACGAACAGGAACTTTTATAATCTTTCTCTGTCTTAGTGTGCGATGCTCAGGGTCCAAGAGCCAGGAAGGCACACCAGTGCAGCCCCCAGGATTCATTCATCTGCGTCAAAAGGACCCAAGGGCTCAGATGAGGTCCTTCAGATGATCTTGAGTACTGAAGTCCTTCTTCCTCAGCAGGGACATCAAAGTCCTCACCAAATGGGCTTTGGCAGTATGTCAAGTGGTTCTCTGGACATAGAGGTGGGAGTTAGACTTATTAGCAATTCCCTGGGTTTACCTGGGACTGAATCTCAAATGCTCTTGTGGGTAAGTCTTGATCGGTAGGGACCAGTGTGTATTATAGCATCGTCACCATTAAATGCTAACTGAGCAACTAGGATGAGCTGAGTGTGAAGAGATGCCCAATAGCAAAAACATGAGTGCTCCCCTAAAGGAGCACAGAGGATCCAAAACACATCCACAGAAGATACATAGCAGCACGCAACAAGTCCTTTTGAGTGATGTGGGTAGTGCTGCAAACAAAGGTGGGGATTATTAGTCTGACAAGTTCAGGTCATAGCCTGTGCCATTTTGTGTAATACATCCCCAGAATTTGGCATAGAACATGTACGTAGTCGGGAGCTCAAAAACATTTGTTAAACAGGCAAATAAGTCTGGGGTGGTGGTCAAGGAGGGTTTGAAGGAGGCAGTGGCATACAATTTGTCACAGAGAAAATGGACAGATGAGTGATTAAGAGCATGGATTCTGGAGCCAGGCTGCCTGGATTTGAATCCTGGCCACACCACTTGCAGGGGATTTCAGGCAAATTATTGAATGTTGCTGGGTCTTAGTTGTTTTAGCTGTAAAAGGGGGACACTTCCAGTACCTACATCATAGAGTGGTTGGAAATATTACAAATACATAAAGTATTAGTAAACTACCAGAATATAATAAGCACTATATATGGCTAAGTGATGGTGATGATCATGACCATGATAGAGAGATTGAGGTTCATTCTAAATGAGCCAAAGCACAAGGAGTGTTTAAGGGATGGGAACACCAGTTGGGTGGTGGGCATGTGGTAAAGGAGCAGTGAGAAGTATCAGCATAAAACAGGATGAGGACAAGACTCCTCAAATGCCATTTGAATCTGACAGTGTGGGCACCTGATAGTTTTATAGATGGTGCTCATCAAAGGGTGTTTTAGAAAATGAAGAAATAAATTTAGTACTGCTTTTCATAACAAAAACATGCAAACATCAACAGGAAAATGGCCTCATAAGCTTTGGTATATTTTAACCAGGGAATACTACACAACAGTTAAAAAGAATGAAGTCAATCTGTATGCAAGACTTCAGGAAAATCTATAAGTCATATCGTTGAGTGAACAAACGCATGTTGCCCAGCAATAATGAATTACAATACTACCAACACAAACCCATGTTTCTACATACTTTCTATCGGCCCATATGTTTGCAAGTACAAAGAATGATGTTTAGAGGCTCACATATCAAATTGATACACACAAAGATTCTGGAAAGAGGAACACAATTGAGGGGATAAGAAGGTGGTCAAAGACATCTCACCCACATCTTCCACGTCTTTCAATAAGGAGAAGAGCCCCACATTATTTTTGTAAATAAAAAGTAATACTTTTTTAAAGAAATTTGTTTGTATGGAGGAGAGAATAGAAGCCGACAGCTTAAATGGAAAGCACTGCAGCTGTCTGGGTGTGAGGCAATAGTAAGCGTTGTCAGGGACGGGAATGACAAGGAAAAGTACACAGTAGGAGTCAACAAACCAAAGTAGAGAGACAGAAAAATGGTGACGTAGCTCTCCGAGAGAGAACCCAGAGTTGAGAGACAGACAGACAGAGAGGGAGGGAGAGAGAGAAAGAGAGAGAGAGAGCATGAGTTCCATTTTATGCTCATACACAGTGACACCAATACTCTGAGAAGAGTTGCCATCCAATACTCTACTCTTGGCATGTGGACCACTTCCTCTAGCATAATAATGACAAAATTAGGTCAATTAGTTTTGTCAATTAATTAATTACTTGGCCCACAGCTGTTTTAACTGCTTTATAAAACAACTGCAAAGAAACCCCCAAGCAGTTGATTTGATACTGAATAGCTAGAGCTTCACTCTTGCTTAATAAGAAATAGCCAGATTGAGACCAGAGGGTCTTATTATTTTATCAGCGCATTGAATCTGAGGCAGTAAATGGTTCACTACTGATCTGGGGACGTTACTTTTATGCCATAAAAAAGGGGGTAGTTTAAGCCCTAAGCAACTTGGATTTCAGCATTTCTGATCAATACAGAGCCAAAATGTGTCTTTCACTTACAACTGAGCAGAATAGTATTTATAATGTCCTGACCTCTCTGAGACCCACAGATAGTCCCTTCTCCTTTTGAAGTAAATCCATAAATAGTACATTTATTGAATCAAGTTTATACTAATCCTGTTGGAGATTGTCTATTGACAATGCCAAATAGAGTTCCCTTCTGTTTCAGCTCACATAAGATGCTAGAGAATCTATTGAAACACAAGTTCTTTTTTTTTTAAGATTTTTTTTAAATTAATTAATTAATTTATTTGAGACAGAGAGAATGAGAGAGAGAGCACATGAGAGGGGGGAGGGTCAGAGGGAGAAGCAGGCTCCCTGCCGAGCAGGGAGCCCAATGAGGGACTCGATCCAGGGACTCCAGGATCACGACCTGAGCCAAAGGCAGTCGCTTAACCAACTGAGCCACCCAGGCGCCCGAAACACAAGTTCTTAATCTTGGGCTAATGAGGTTGGTAGTTCATGGATGGGCTTCAGAGGGTCAAGAACATTCTGGAATATTATGCAAAATTCTCTGGATTTTGTCTTGTTAATCTTTTGGGGAGCAAGAGCTCCTGGTTTAAATAAGTTCTACAAAACTAACTAAATAATGCTTAGAAACTGCTACAGTTTGGGAGGTTTTGTTTGTTTGTTTCTTAAAAAATACATCATTCTAGCTAACTGAATCATTCTATGTAATTCTATATTAAAGTTATTTATAGTAAGTCAATCTTCTAAGGGAATTATGACATATGAACTAACAACTTAAAAAAAATCATACTTAGGAACCCGACATTTCTCAGAAACAATACCTAAGGAAAAAAGTTTACAGAAACACTATCTAAGGAGAAAAACTTGAAGGAGAACAAGGTTGCCTCTGGTTGAGAAAATCCCAGGACACTGTTGGAAGCAGAAAGCACTTGAACTGTCCATTGCAGAATAGATAGAAATTGGTAGGCAACGATGGAAGAGCAAGTTCTAAGTAAAGGTAAGTGTTGAGCAAAGTCATGGACATAGGAAAAGACAAGGTATCTTCTATAGCTGGAACTTTCTGGGCAAGAGTAGGAGATAAGACAAGGATGTAACCTTCGATCTGATCAAGAAGGCTGGGCCCTATTTGATAAGAAGCTATGAAATGGGAAGCTATTTAATGTTTCTGATCAAAGGGATAACATGAAAAAGTAGGTCCATCTAGAGTGGAGGTGGAAGAAGTCTAAAGGAGGGAAGTCCATTATTTGTAGAGTAACCAGGGTGGAGAGGATTAGACACAAAGAAGGGCAGAACAAGTGAAGGACCACCCAGGGTGAAGGAGCTTGTAGTTGCCAAGGGCAACTGCTCTGAGGTCAAAACTTCTGTCCAAAATCATCGCCTTTTTCAAGTGTTTACTTGGCATGTCCATACAAAGACACAAACCCTTAGCACCTGCTCTACTAAGTTCAGGATCATGCATCCCCAGTAATCCTTCCTCCCATAAACTGGCCTTAGTAGGAGGGAAACATACTGAGCCCGTAAAGATGCTGTCTCAGCAAGTGCCAGAGAACAAGAATAAATTCCCTCCTGAACTCTCTAGCCCCTCATTATAGTCTTAACTCCCCGCCTCCCTCACCAACATGGGACACAACGAAAGTTACCATTGAAGGTGTCAACTCTACCTTTCCTGGCTTGGAGAAGTGTAGTCCTGTCTGTCTTCACCACACACTCCCTTCTGGTTATCAACTGAAGGGTTAATTACATTACATACTCGGGCGAATCAACAAATACATGGCCAGAGGGCCAGAGGCCATTTCGAATAGAAAACGTACACCTTCTCTAGAAACCATGACACAGAAGCATTGGAAGAAACTCTCAGGTCTCTCCATCACAGAGCCAACAGAACACAGGCTTCTGAGGTCATTATCTTGTATATAATCAGGACAACTTCAACAGGAAAAAAAGGAACCTTAAGATGGGAATCTGATAGTGTGCAGAGATTTACTCAAACTGTAGCAGACATGCACAGTCCTCTGTTACTACAAGTGTTCTCTGGTAAGAAATAGTAAATCTCCTCTTGTTTAAGTCACTGGTGGTTGGAACTGTTACTTTGTGCTTTTGGGGAAACCCAAACAAGGAAACTGTCTACCCACAAGGACTGGAAGAGAAGAAATGGGCCGAATATTAAGATCTCAACCTAACTGTATCAATTAACAGCTGAGCAGGAGGGGCGCCTGGGTGGCTCAGTCGTTAAGCGTCTGCCTTCGGCTCAGGTCACGATCCCAGGGTCCTAGGATCGAGCCCCGCATCGGGCTCCCTGCTCCGTGGGAAGCCTGCTTCTCCCTCTCCCACTCCCCCTGCTTGTGTTCCCTCTCTCGCTATGTCTCTCTCTCTCTGTCAAATAAATGAAATCTTTAAAAAAAAAAAAAAAAAACAGCTGAGCAGGAGTTTGGTATTCTTGAGCAGGAACTTCATTTTGGAAGTTTGATGAGCAGTGATTTAGTGAAGTCTTGAGATAAGCTGAGACTTCCACTTAATAATATTTGCTCCTGAAAAGAACATTACTTTTGAACAAGGTGCTTCAAAGTCCATGTGTCATTTCTAAAATTATCTTGTTCCTTTGTAGTGATTTCATTGTTTGAAGGTTCTTTGTTCACAGTTTCATTTTGTTTGATAATTATGCCAGGTATAAAAGTCCTCATTACTTAAGAATCATGGTGAGTAAAATAGGTAAGTATGATAGATCATATATATGGATGGATGGATGGATGGATGGTTAGATGATAGATAGATAGGCAGATAGATGATAGATGGATAGACAGATGATAGATGATATGGATGGATGGATAGAGGGAGAGAGATGATAGATAGATAGATAGATAGATAGATAGATAGATAGATAGATAGGGTATTTTCACCAAGGTCCCAAATAAGATTAAAAAAAAAAAACCTGAGGTAGGCAGAATAACCCCCCTCCAAAGATTTCCATGCCATAATCCCTAGAACCTGTGAATATGATAAAGGTAACACCTGGCAAAAGGGAATTTGCAGATATGATTAAATTAAGGATATAGTGATAGGGAGATTCTCCTGGATGACCTGCTGAGCGCAGTGTAACCAGAGTGGTCCTTTTAAGATCAAGGCAGGAGATCAGTCAGAGGAGATGTGATAATGGAATTGGAAGTGGAGATGGGCGCCTGGGTGGCTCAGTCGGTTAGGCGTCTGCCTTTGGCTCAAGTCATGATCCCGGGGTCCTGGGATCAAGTCCCGCATCGGGCTCCTTGCTCAGCGGGGAGCCTGCTTCTCCCTCTGCCCCTCCCCATGCTTGTGCATGCTCTCTCTCTCTCTGACAAATAAATAAAATCTTAAAAAAAGAAAGAAAGAAAGAAAAGGAATTGGAGGTGAAGGAAGAAGGGGCCATGAGCCAAGGACTGTAAGTGGCCTCCAGAAGCTGGAAAACACAAGGAAACAGATACTCTTCTACAACCTCCAAGAGGAGTATAGCCCTGGCCACACCTTGATTTTAGGACTTCTGACCTACGGAACTATAAGACAACAGATTTGTATTGTTTCAAGCCATTAGTTTGTGGCCCTCTGTTGCAGCTGCAATAGGAAACTAATACAAGACCACACTTGGAGCCATTAGGGCTCTAAGTTCCTGCATGAAAGAAACAATAAAGATGTAGGAATGGCTCCCCCGCCTTCCTGCTACAGGCCCCCAGAGGCACCTGGGGGACCTGAGCTGCAGACAACAAAGACTCATTCTACTGTCCAGAGCAACCCCCAGCAAGTAAGAACACGTTCATGTGACAGCAACACCTGGGAGAACCCTTCAACAGGCTCCACTCCCCTTCTGTTCACATTTTCATCCCATTGTGATCAAAATGGTGCAGAGGGTGAACAGCCCCAAAGCAAAGAGAAGGACTTGCACAAGATGACTGGAGCCTGAGGTTGCATGGAAGGAGGAGCTGACAGAGGAAGGCACTGCGGGGTGAGGGGAATGCTGTCTCAGCCTGAGTCTCCTAGGAGCACTACCAGTGACAAGGGCCAGTGGGCAGGTGGCTTATTTGGGTAGTGGTTATAGGGAGCTGGAGTGAGGGTCCAGGGAAGAGGAAAGGAGGAAAGGGAAAGCAATGCAAGCATGTCCTGTTGAGGGTGCTCAGTCTGCAGATGTTAACGGAATGCACTGTTCATGGGTAGTCCCATGGGCATTAACCACACACGTGCACTCGATCACACACACACAGTCTCTCTCTCTCTCTCTCTCTCTCCTGGGCCACAGGTGAATGCCATAAGGTCCTGCAGGCCACCCGAGTTACCACCACATCATCAGAGAAGCCCTGAGGCAAGAAGCTAGTGGTACATCCTGACAGTCCAGGATGAAGGCTGGCCAGATGAAGACCGTTGACATCTGTTCTCAACTGGTTACCACAGCAGCATTTGGAGTAAGAGATGGGGCTGACAGGGTTTGCAGTGGTCCACAAGAAGGATCCAATCCAATGACAAAATCCAAACATTGTAATGGACAGAAGGATCCATTTGGAAGACCAAAAAAGGAAGGCAAATCAGCCCCTATTGTGTGGCCCCTAACATGTGTTATCAATGGTGACTGGAGCTCCTGGTCAGCAGTTTCCAAGTTCCCCACATCCAGCACAAGGCTGGAAGCCGCACAGCAGGCCCTCAGCAAAAGTTTGTCAAATCAAATTGAATTACTTTCCACTACCCTCTTCCCATGTATTAGCTTCCAGCTGCCATAATAAATTACTTCAAAAATAGTGGCTGAAAACCACAGAAACTTATTCTCTCAGAATTCTGGAGGATAGAAGTCTGAAATCAAGGTGTATGCAGGGTCATGCTCCCTCTGAAGCTCTGGGGCAGAATCCTTCTTTGCTTCTCCCTAGTTTCTCATGCTTGCTGGCAATCCTTGGTTTGTAGATACATCACTCTAGCTCTCTGCTGCCATCTGCACATGGCATTCTCCCTGTCTATTTGTCTCCAAATTTCCTTCTTCTCATAGGGCACCAGGCATTGGATTTAAGGCTCACCCTAATCCAGCAGGACCTCGTCTCAATTTAGTTACATCTGCAAAGACCCTACCCTCAAATAAGATCATATTCACTGATTCTGGGTACCCATGAACTTGAGGGGACACTACTCAATCCAGTGAATATACATAAGTTTATTTTGTATCACTAAGGGAGTCATGATTTTGCCTCTTTTGGAAAATTATCCTATAATAGTCAATTCAGCAGGAAGGAACGGATTGAAATGGGGGAGATAAAAGAGAAAGTGTTTGGAGGTGAATATGTTAAATTGGCCTAAAAGTGGGGCTTGAGTTCAGAGAACAAGGAAGGGCTGATGGAGAGAAGTAGGAACCTCAACAGCAAAAGCTTCCTTCTATCTAAAGGGCTCATTTTACAGATGGGAAAGTTGAGGCCCAGAGTGGGGTTACTCTCTCAAGGACACAGAGCAGAGAATTGGCAAAGAGCAGGATGCAACCCAGATTTTTTGACTACCAGCCCAGGATCCATATGCTGATTGGAAAGGTTCTCATTAGTTCGACATTTGAATGGAGTCTGTCAGACTGTTCATTTTCCCTGGATAACTTTCCACATGTCACATCTTAAGCGTTTCCACATCCGCACGCTGGTACATATATATATATATGAGAAAAAGTTCCACCCACATAGTGGCATAAAACCTAATTATAAAATCTCTTATTAGAAAAGCTGAACCTGACTCAAAATTCAGCCACAGATAATTAGCTTACATGCCTCCCTGATTACACCATTGTGCAATCTTTCGGCCGCAGGGAAATGTCTAAACTGTAGACAACTCTATAGCTATTAGTACAATGAAATAGATTTTGAGACAATGATTTCAATACTTGACACAGGTACAGAGGATCTCTGAATTCTTAGAATTCACAAAAGCAGGAGGAACTGTGAAAATGAAAAGCATTAGAGCCCCACACTTGATTTTTTTTTTTAAATTATGGTCCTGACACTAGGGTCTTGGAAATATTATAATCAAGCACCATTTTCTTGTCTAGCCCTCCAGTGATATTCCAGCCCCTGAGAGTTTATAATCACCAAGTCATAAAATGTAGCCTACTTTCAACTTGCTTTCACTCCATACTCCTGTAGGTATTAGTTACCTAGTGATATTTCTTTATCAGTCAAAGAGACTTGAGAAAATGTAATCATTGTTTTATAAACTTTCTCAAAACTTCAGTGGTTTGGAGAAGTATCTCTTCTATTCTTGCAAGAAATCCAATGTGTACCAGGATTATGTTTTGGCTCTGTGTTGCCATATGCTTTGGAGATACATATACAATAATCTCCATGTTGTGTTTCCAACTGTCATTGTTTCCATGACATCATCTCTTATGATTCTCACAACCACTCACTAAGGTATTTAGAGATGAGAAAACTGAAGTTCAGAGAAATTTAACCAACCTATCCAATCAATGCCTCTCTGTGAAAGTGGCTAAGTTGGAACCTTAACACCAAGCTTCCTCCTCCTTCCCATGCCCCAGGCCACCATCTGTCACCTTAAATGAGGACAAAAGCACGCTCTGCAGAAGAGTTATTTTTAAGATATATTGATGAAATGATCCATTTGGAGTTGTTTGAATAACCCAAAAGATCTACCCAGAATAAAGTCACCATGGCACAGAGTAAGGTTCTCCCTAAAAATTCATGAATAAATTCTATAAAAATGGCAGTCACAATCTATTGACCACTTTCTTTAAAGTGAGTATAAGAAGCCATAAATGTCTAGAATATCAGATCTGAAAAGAACATAGTATCATCTAGATCAGGGTTTGGAACTGGAGGTGCTGCTTGGCAACTGTGGGCAGTGCTTCTGGCGTCTAGTGGGTGGAGGCCAGGGATGCTGCTCAAACCCTACAACACATAAATCAGAATCCCACAAAAAGAAATGATCTGATCCAAAATGTCAAGTGACCAAGTTGAGAAACCCTGATCTAGACCAGAAGTCCACAAATGCTTTCTGGAAAGGAGCAGATGGTAAATATTTTAGGCTTTGCCATTTCCAACAGAAGCAAACATATGCAATATGTCCATGAATGGATATGGCTGTGTTCCAATATAACTTTACTTGTAAAAACAGGCAACTTCCCAGATTTGGTCCACGGGCCATAGTTTTTCCACCCTCATCTAGATTAGTGGATTTCTAATTTTCTTTTCTAAGGACCGTGAAGTGTTCCACTCAAACAAAATACGACATGGAATTCAAGACATACAACAGATCACAGGAATGCTTCTTTGGCTGAAGCAAGGATGCATCCAATGTAGTTCTCCAGTGGTAGGCCTGGCGAGACTACTCAGGGCAGTTTGGAACACTCTACTCTTACCCAAATGACCTTTTCAAAATGAGCAAGTCATCTTGTACTCAAAACCCTTCAGTGGCATCCCACTGCTCCTATGACAAAATCCCTCTCCCCACTGATATGACCTCACAACACAGCAATGTAGCTAAGTAGCTCTAGACCCTGACTGAGAAGCATCCAGGAGGAAAAAAGTGGTAAAAACAAACAAACAAACAAACAAACACAAACAATTTTTTGTAGACACTGTCAGCTGCTTCCCAACAGCTATGACTAGTCCCCTTCCTGGTTCCTTGGAGAAGTCTCAAGAATCAAAGGCCATGTTTTGCAGGGGAGGCTCTTCACCAGCCTAGGGGTTAAATCTTTTTCAATTCAAGCTGCCCAAGGCAGTTGCACTTGCCTGTGGTTGACAGAGAAGCAAACATATGACACAGCTCTGGTCAATAAGACCAAAGAGACTCTCCTCACTTCCGACACCAACTACAAGCTTGGTGGTCTCGAAGACCACCCTCAGTTTCAATAATTCACTATAATTTTACTGATCGTTTTATGGTTTATTACAGTGAAAGAACACAGACTGAAATCAGCCAAGGGGGCGCCTGGGTGGCTCAGTCGTTAAGCGCCTGCCTTCGGCTCAGGTTATGGTCCCAGGGTCCTGGGATAGAGCCCTGCATCAGGCTCCCTGCGCCGCAGGAAGCTTGCTTCTCCCTCTCCCACTCCCCCTACTTGTGTTCCCTCTCTCGCTATCTCTCTCTGTCAAGTAAATAAATAAAATCTTTAAAAAAAAAAATCAGCCAAGGGAAGAGGTTCAAGAGATACTGAGCATGGAGCTTCCAGTTGTCCTCCTCCAGTGGAGTCATGCAGGTGATGCTCACTTCTCCCAGCAATCACGTGTGAGGAGATGCATGGAGGGTTGCCACCCAAGGCTGCTCCCCTGAATCTTGGTATCCAAGAGATTTTACTGGGGGTTCAGTCATGTAAACATGATTGACCAGCCCCATGGCTGACCTTAGTCTGCAGCCCCTCCAGAGGTTGAGCCACACAGCAAGGTCCAAGGCCTCCCACCATAAATCACATGGTTACCTTAGACTCTCTGGCATAGCCCAAGGACATCAGGTAAATAAAGCCATTCTTTTTTTTTTTTTTATTCTTATGTTAATCCCCATACATTACATCATTAGTTCTAGATGAAGTGTTCCCATGATTCATTGTTCGTGCACAACACCCAGTGCTCCATGCAGAACGTGCCCTCCTCAATACCCACC
>NW_027901474.1:0-237 GCF_054177405.1 Leptonychotes weddellii | reverse complement strand
GGGACCTCACTGCCAGGGTGGTGGCTCACTGATTGCTGGGGAGCTCACTGAGCTGGGGCTTCACCTACTGAGCACCTGTGTGGCCAGGAGATCAGCTCTAAGGGATCCTACCTCCCAGGAGCCTCACCTCCGGGGGTCTCACCTGCTGGGGACCTCGCCTGCCTGGGGACTCACCAGCTACAGGAGGGGCGTCCTCACCTGCTGGGAATCTCACCTGCTGGGATCGCATTTACCTGG
>NW_027901473.1:0-237 GCF_054177405.1 Leptonychotes weddellii | reverse complement strand
GAGGGGCTGGCCAGCGAGTGCCGCCGTCCTGGTAAAGTTGGGAGACACTTGTGACTATGTAGCGAGCCAGGCGATGAGGCCCTTCCTTAGGAGAAATGCCTTCACCCCAAACGTTCCTGCGTGTCTGTGGGTTTGTGGTTAGGGTTAGGGTTAGGGGTTAGGGTTAGGGTTAGGGTTAGGGTTAGGGTTAGGGTTAGGGGTTAGGGTTAGGGTTAGGGGTTAGGGTTAGGGTTAGGG
>NW_027901472.1:0-237 GCF_054177405.1 Leptonychotes weddellii | reverse complement strand
GAAAGAGATGCTCATGACATCGATGTCAACACTTACCCTCACTTCTAAATCGACCCCCCCCCCGACCAATTTCCATGTTCTCACCTGGCCTCCCCTCCCCTGGGTCTCTCCTTGCCCCTCACACCCATCCTATGGCCCAGTTCCTGTATTTCCGACATCAAAAGTCTTCAGCTGCTCCTCATTTAACTGATCAGGTGCTCAGCCTAGGAGTCAACACTGTCAAGTCCATGTGCCTCT
>NW_027901471.1:0-237 GCF_054177405.1 Leptonychotes weddellii | reverse complement strand
TGCTGCTGATTTTTTGTTTATTCCTTTTCTCCATGTACAATGGTTGTATGTCAAAGATTTTTGTAACTACAGACGCTCTTGGAAGATCAAAAATGGATTGAGATGTGGGACATTACTTTAGACTGCTTGATGGTGACTTTGGCTCGACTTGTTTCTCCCAAATTGTTATTTTTTTCTCATTTTCATTGTACCTAAAGTTTTTTTTTTTTTTAACTTTTTGTTAAAGTACAACATTGT
>NW_027901470.1:0-237 GCF_054177405.1 Leptonychotes weddellii | reverse complement strand
GAACTTCTTCCAGGCCCCCAGCCAGGCCTTCGTCCCCTGAGGACCTTCCCCTGCGAATCGTTCCCACCAATCGCCCTTCACGCGCCTCCTTCCTGATTATCCTGCAGCTTCCACGTAGGTGGCGTCTTCTCCCAGAAGCCTTTGCTGACCTTCTTGCTCCTGCCCCCAGGCCAGGTGCAAGGTGTCCGGTGTGGCGGCCAGCTGTTTACCTCGACAATACACACTCCGATCCCTTCT